>NW_024581088.1:8691227-8835661 GCF_017639235.1 Corvus kubaryi
TCCCCTTGGCATGCCTGGCAAGCAGCAGGCAGTGCCAGGAGCCAGCTCAGCAGGGATTGCTGAGTGGGGGCCCAGGCAGCCCCCAGTTCCACAGGAGGAGGAATGAAATCTGGGAAGTTAATGATGTTACAGGCCCTGGCAGATCCCAAATGGATGTACTTAGAGCTGTAATATGTTTGATTCTTTGCTTTCCCAGAATTATCTCCACATCACATCCAAGAACTGAGGCCACAGTGGCAGGCTGGGATGGCAAGATGGACGCTCATTGCTCAGTCACAGTATTACAACCTTTGTAGAAAAAGAGATTACAGACAGGATGCTGCCAGGAAATGACAGAGCTGGGAGGGAAGGGGACAAACAGGAGCACAGACACATTTAGCAGAGATGATTTATTCTGCAGTTACAGCTGTGTGTGGGGGGAAACTGTTCCTACTACTCATTACTTACTCTCTCTATGCTTGCTTGCTAATGGTGTCACATCAGTAGTAAAGCAAGAGTAATTCCCTGAGCAGAGGCTGGGGCAAAGCAGGGAAAATGCAGAATAGCAGACTATTTGTCCCCTCTTGTGAGGAACCCATCCAAATTCTTAATGTCAGAGAATGAGTTCAAATCTTTAATGCTGAGGACATGAAAAATGCGAAGGGCCTTGTAACCAGTTTCCTATAAATTTTCAAATGTGACAACAATTAGTTGTCATTAGTTCTGCTTCACAGTAGCACTTCAACTGTGTATTTGGATGTGGGACAGATTATTTTTGTAACAATTACCCTTTCAAGATCCTGAGATCTTGGCTGGAGTGCACTGGAAACAAGTGGGCTGCAGTGAAGGGATGCTGTGGCTTTTGGAGGAATGCACCAGGGCAAGTGCAGGTTCCAGATGGAGAGTTTATGTAGCCTGGAGCAAAATATGGAAAAGTCTTCAGGAGGGGAGTTGAGGGAAGTGCAGACACATTAAGAGCACAGCCCTTACTGAAGAATCTGTGAATTTAAACCTCTGTATATGAACCTCAGTAACTGCACTGAGTCAGTAACATGCTAAAGATCACTGAACAGCAAAAGGGTGAAAGAAAGGATTTAATCCTGTCCATTGAACCAGATCTCCTTGGTTCACTCTGGAATGTGTTGCTTGCCTTGCTCTTGTCTCAAAGGCAGTGCTGTGCAGCTGAAGGAGGGACTTGTTTGCTCCCTGACTTGATAGAACTCATTGTAGAAATGGATGCATTTGCTAAATGACCCCCACCTAGCTGACTTCAGGCTCTGTGTTAATTTTAGCCTTTGATTTTTATAATGCAGCACACATTTTCACTATTTGCATTAGATGTGGAACATGTTTATTTGCTTGCAAGAATTGAACATGTTCTGGTTTGGAGTGAAATGTGCACAGTTCAGAGTTTGGTAGGTGTAACAAAGCTGATGAGCTCTTCAAGAAGCAGAGAGGCTGATAAATCCTACATCAATATTTCTTCCCCCAACTTCTCTATGTAAATTTTCAAAAATTGAAATGTTTTGGAAATTTAAGATATAAAGGCTTGTTTCAAATTAATTTGGAATTTGTTCCTGATCTTACTTATGGATCTCTTGGTAATCAGAGAAACAGGTAACTTCCATTTTTTTCGGATAACATTCCTCTGCTTTGAGGAATACCACAAGATGCTCTTTAGTGGCCACTGTCATAGGTTTAGAGAGTTTTGCTTTGATAACTCAAAATTTGCATTATTTCTAATTAGCAAAATAAGTGCCCCCCCTGTTTCCCAGGTGCTGCACAGCTGAGTTTCTGTGCATGGTAGGAAAACTTGTATTTACAAATTCAAAAGCTGAATAATATAACTTTACTGAAAGAAATATGTTTGTTTGCTTTATTTGAGCAGTTCCAAGGGGTTGGCATGGATTTTTCTGTTGGTTTTCAGATGCTGGACAAGTTAAAGGATCGTTGGATGCACACTGGCTTGTGGAGAAACCTGGAGGATGTTAAAACAGTCATTGCAGAGCCCCAGGGAGGGGCCAAGAGTGACTTTGATGAGCTGCTGAAAATCTACTATGATGCAATCAAAAGTAAAGGAGAAAAAGGTACATTTTTCAGACGTTCAGAATAGTTGATGCAGACTCTTCAAGTAAAATTCAAGGTTTAACATTTAACATTTTGTTGTAGATGCACATTGTTCTGGCATATTTATTACCACTGTATTATATAATGTAAAATTATTTTGCTATTTGATAGTCAAAATCAGAATATTATTGATCAAACTGGAGATAATCTCATCCTTCTAACAAGTCTCTATTTTTATAGCCACTCACCTTTTCCAGCCAGTATATTATGCTATATTAAGTTTAGCTCTTTGAAATATTTTTGTGAAAGCTTCTCCTGATCCTCAGCTCCTCCCTGGAATAATCTGTGTGCTCCTGTCCTGTTGCAGATGGAGCTCTCCTGATAGCTGTGTGCAGAGGGAAGGTCAGTGAGGGGCTGGATTTCTGTGATGAGAATGCCAGGGCAGTTGTGACTATCGGAATCCCCTTTCCAAACGTGAAGGACCTTCAGGTGGGACACCAGAGTTGCGCTTTATATCATATTTAAAACTCTAAATATGCACAACATACTTTTCCTCTATGTGCACCCTTGAACTTGTCTCAATGCCATTTGAATTCTTTGAGTTACCTTGCACAGGTAAGAGGAGGAGCAGCTTTAAATACTGCTTTAAATAAGGCAGGTTATTGCAGAAAACAGGTGCAAAGATAAAGATTGTTTAATTATGTTTTTATTTTACAATATGACTGTGTATGTCCCACTGCTTGCAGTATCTCACCTTTCTAATCTCATTGCCTTGTTTAGTGTAATTATATGTCCCCACTTCAGCACAGAGTGGAACTGGAAACCTTTTCCAAGCTTGTGCTGCTTTATTAGCTTGCAATTTTTGTGAGGGATCTTGCCCTTCTGGCAAGAACATTTCATAGGGGTGCGTTGGTGAGAAATACCACTGGGTGGGATGAGAGGAGAGGAGAAAATCAGGGTGAGTGACCCTTAGAAATGAAAGCATGGATAATTTTATTATGAATGTAAATGTGAAATTCAGCTCTACCCAAGTATCTGCTGTCTGTGTTCTCTCCCTGGGCTCCCCTTGGCATGCCTGGCAAGCAGCAGGCAGTGCCAGGAGCCAGCTAATATATGGCTAAATATATGCCACAGATCCTGGTATTAAATGGCAAACATTTGGATTCCTTAAGTAACTGTGTGCTTTTATAAGTTACAGTATTTTCTGTGGAGGTTTTAAAGAGAGTAATTTAGTTTCACCTCAACATAACATAAACTCTTCCTGGATACTGAGGACAGCACTATTTGGAATATTCAAGCTTTGTGTAACTTTAGGCAGAAACTTGTAAGCGCCTTGTAAAAACAGCATTTGGAAATGGCTCCAGTTAAATAAATTTAAAACTATTTGTGTTTTTCAGGAGGTGGTGAAAGCAGCATCCTGTTGCACTGCTGTGTAATTGCCCACCTCAACACTTCCTTCCTTTTGACTTGAGCAGGGCTTGTCTGACAGACAGATGATGTTCCATTAGAGCAGGCACTTCATAGCTGAAAGGAAAAGAAAGCCAATAAATATATAGAAAAGTATTTTTCTAGGCTTTCTGCTTACTGAAAAAAAGGTTTATTATTGGCTAGTTTGTAATACCACTTCCTCCTAGTGGTCTGTGCCACTGAGCTGCTGCCACTACTCCCAGTCACTGTCACTACTCTGTCCTGTGTGTTCCTTTGCAAGCTTTTGGGATCACTCTGTGAAGCCAAGATACAAAGTGAAGAATCAGAGAATAAATAAATATCATGAGCAGCTGGATTCTGGTTCTGACTAATGCCAAATCAAACAGGAAAATGATAGGTTCGCACTTGAAAGGCCAAACAGAGTCAGCTTTGGTTTGAGAGATGTGTTCTGAGCTTAAGTGAATAAGCAAAGGCTTCTTTGTTGTCTGCAGCATGTGCCTAATTCCAGCCTTGCTGGGAAAAACCCACATCCTACAAGGACCAGGGAGGTTGTGTTAGTGCAGCGTTCTTCCAATGTGTGCAGAATTCCTTGGAGCACTTATTCAGCCACAACGTTTTTTGTCCTTCTGAAATATAATGCACTGTACTGTAGTGTAAAAACATTCCCATTCAAAGGCTACTCTGCACTCTTTTTAGAGTTAGAAGTGCTGTGTTTTAGGGGCATATGCTGACATGGTATTTTGGAAATCCTTTGTCTGTTTTATGGCTGGAACTTTACCATTAATGCCAAATGATTTCCTGAAAGTCAGTGGTTTTGGGTTTTAAATGATACAAAATTAGATAGAAAAGAATGTGTCATGGATGAATTATCTTCACAGTGGATTATGTTTTGATTTTACCTTGAGTTCAACCAAATATTTCATATAACAGAATCACAGGCAGTACAGCCCATTTCAGATACCTATATTTTAAAAATCAGAGTTCTGTTGAACTATTTTTTTAAATTAGACTGAAGAAAATCCCTAAATTTTTCAGTAGGGCTAGAAACAGTAGCTGCCAAATTGCAAGCAGCTCAAGGTTTGAGTGTGTCTATTTAGAGATGGGAATGCCCAAAGCTCTGCAGTGATCAATTCTGGATGAGAGAAGGGCAGGCACCAGTCTCTCAGCATGAGATTTGCAGAGCTGCTGCATGGCAGAGCTCCTTGCAGGATGCTGGAGGAAATGGTTTTTATTTTAAACATCTTTATATTGAACAGGGTTTTGTTTTGCTCAAGGTTTTAGGTTTATCAGATCCCCAAAAATTCTGGATTAATGCCCATTTGTTTTACCAGTTGAGTTGCAAGAAGGATAAAGTGAAGGAGGGTCACGCTGAAGAAGGTTATTAGTACCTTTGTAGAAATATAAATGAAAATTGGAAGATGAAGCATCTTTTTCTGCTCAGGAAAGGACTTGGAATTCCCAAATGCAGCAGTTAAAAGTTTACAGGATAGTTACAACTTTTGCTGTTGTGATACAGTTGGTTGGTGTTTCTTTGGATTTTGTAGGTGAAGCTGAAAACTGGGTAAACCCTGGAACTTTTGGAGAGGGACTTGAGTTTTCAGCAGATGTAAAATTCAAAATGCAGTGACACAAGTCAGGTTGGATTTACACAGAAAATGCTGCACACAGGTCCATCTGTGGCTCTCACACAGCAATAGGTGCTCAGTAGAGGTACCAGAGAAGGAAACTGATAAGATGATTAATAATGACATTCCTTTAAAAATAGGAAATGCAAGTGATTAACAATTCCCTTGGAATATCCATGAATTATATCCTTCTGGGATTGGTTTAAATCACTAAAAAGTGCTCAGCTTCTACATGAAAAAACACTTGAATGTCTGCTTTTTGGGTTAATAAAAGTCCTCTTAAGCCTCAATTCCATAACCCCTTACTCCTGCACAGAGCTTTTACTTGTGTGAGTAATCCCTTTAATACTCCCAGGACTGAGCACAACCAGCAGGGTTTGTGGAATTGTACCTTTGGAGACCGATATTTTATGTTGGCAGTTTGATGTTGGCTCATCTCCACTAATATGACTTGTCTGTGATCAACCTGCTTTCTAAATATGTTTTATGATTTGTAACTTGATTGAATAGCAGTGAGCTGTAATATTAGAGAACATAAATAATGTGACAGCAAGAGATGTATAATCCCACATATGTGTTATCTGATGCTAACATACTCTTAATTAACTTCTCTTAGATATTTTGAAGTGTAGTATTTTGGATCCAGACATCAATCTTGGGCAAGAAACTCATTGTCAAGTGTGATGAATAATATCCAATTTTAGTTTTTCCATATGTTTGTGCTAAATATATGCCACAGATCCTGGTATTAAATGGCAAACATTTGGATTCCTTAAGTAACTGTGTGCTTTTATAAGTTACAGTATTTTCTGTGGAGGTTTTAAAGAGAGTAATTTAGTTTCACCTCAACATTTTAGGCACACTGTGTCTTAGGTTCACTGGGTTTCACAAAGAGAAGAATCTAAAACACTTTGTCAGTGTTAGGGAGAAAGAAGTGATTCAGGTTCAGAAGCAGACCTGATTAGAAACAAAACTGATTGAAGAAAGAGGCCAAACCCCTAATTCTGTGTTATTGCAAAGGGTTTCATATTGCTGAAGAATCAAGTTGCTAAAACAAAATAATATAAAAGAAATGTTCAAGGATTGCTCAAAGCACTGGTGCTCTCAATGGTAGAGTTTGGCTCAAGTGAAGCAGGAAAATTTATTTCAGAGCCAAAAATGACTTCTTTGGCTGTGACCAGGATTTCCTCTGCCCACCTCTGGGACCTGAAAGTAGAGGTAGGAAAATCTGATTTTGGAGCCAAGTGTGACTTGTTTAGTTCAAGTCATAATTTACTGTTCTTACCTTGGGGAGCTGAAACTAAAGCAGCTCTCTCCGAAATGTTGATAATGGGCAGCTCTGAAGTGCAGGCACTGAGCTCCCCATCCCAGAGAGCATTTCTGCACTTCCACCTCTCCAGATGCTTTTGATCCTGCTACAGTAGAGTGAATTAATCATGGAGCAGCCAGGAGAACTTGACCAAAATACAGCAGAAAATGCAGAAAGTCAGACTCTTTCACATCAGCAGAGGTGCAGGGCAAATAAACTTGGTAAGGCTGGGAGTTCTGAGCAGTGGCATTGCTCAAGTTTGCCTTTAATGGGAATTATTTCCCATGGCTGCCATAGGGGGAATGTTTCCTTTGTTGTTTCCAGTATCGTAACTTGTAACATGAAGGAAAACATCACTTCAATTACAATTTTCTGGGGTTTATGTAACTTAATGATACAAAAATTTTGCAGCTTTTTGGCTGAAGTTTCTTCTTCTCCTATCTCAACAAATCGAGATATTTCTATCATTTCAGAATAATGGCATGTTTCAATATTGAATTTCTAGTCCTTGTGGCAGTTTTTAAGCCTATATGCTTTGTGTCCCTTGAAAGGAGAAAGAAACTTGTGCTACATAAGTGGTTGCTGAAATAATTAATTTCTTATTTACCGTATTCTAGGAAAAGCAAGATTTCTAAGAAAATTGTTATTTTAATATTTGATTTAATTAAATTATTATTATGCTAAACCAGAGTTGAGAAACATCCCTTGCACTGTATTAATTTCCTCTTGCTTTTGCACCACTTAAAAATGTATTTTCACTTCTTAATAAAAAATACGGGCAAACTGGTACAGAAAATTACATTTTATGGGGAGGTCATTGTTGTGTTATATTTAGTAGAAAATTCCCTGTGAAGTTAAGAATTTTTTAGAGATAGAAGACTTTTAATCTCTTCTTTATTCCAGTACTGTGAGAAAAATTACAAATAGAAAGTGGGGAGCAGAAAACCATTTCTGAAACTTTCATGGGTGCTGTGGTAGCACTGAGATACCTTAAAAGCCCTTAAAAGTTCCCACTTTTCTGCAAATAACAGTGGTCATAAACAGTCCAAGCCATCCACACTCTTCTTGCATCCAACAGAAATTGTGTTAATTAAGAAAACAAAACTATTTGAGAGACTGAATTTGTGGGAGCAGCTGTAAGATCCTGTGGAGCACAGCGTTCCTGTGGCTGGGAATGGGGACATGTGAGTTCAGTGTGACAGGTAAGACAAGTGGATGGCATTTCTGTTCTGCTGGTGCCAGGCTAATGTCAATATGTTGGCCCAGATCACAAAATCATCCCTGAATATATCCCGAAGTTAAATAATCCTACAAATCAAAACTTTCCCTTTGCGTTTAATAGTTCACTTTTCCAATCCATACAAAAAATTTCCAAGTGATTTTCTTGTGTTTATCTTGTCCTTAGCAAGTAGTGGTGACCTTTAAGTTTTTCCTTTGCTGTCAGAGTGTGTTGAAAGCTGTGAGAGTGAAGCTCTCACCGTGGGGATTTGTAGGGATGAGTGACACTCACACTCCAGCTCGGCCGCAGCATGCGGAGCACAGGCACCAGTGTTGGACCTCAAGGGAACCTCCTGGATTTTTTTCACTTCTGCTTCACTGGAAATGGATTGAATTTTCTCTTCAGAGCGGAGTTTTGGTTGCATTAGATTTTAATCAAGTCACTTGTTCACAGCCCCTCAAAGCCTGTGAGGCTGAGATGAGTAGATGGGCCTGGGGTGAATGTGCCACGAGCTTTGTCAAACCCAAAAACCCCCGAATCTGGGGATGCCGCACAGTGTAGCTGACAATACTAAAAGTGTTCGGTGCTTGCAGTGTTACATAAGCTTCCCATCTCTCCCAGACTGGGATTCAGAGTCAGAATACCGGGCAGGATATGGCCATGAAATACCTGGTGAGTTCAGGATAAGAGGAATTGAGCTTTGCGCAAAGCAGGAAATGCTGCTTGGCTGCCCTGGGAGATGGGACTGGCCACTTCTGATGGACAGGGCTTTGTCTTTGGCTTGTTTGCCCTTATCTTGAAGTCATATCTCATATTTAAGCTTTTGGGTTATGGGGAAGCAAGCCAGCAGTGTTTTCCCATGTATAGTTTATTTGCCACTTTTGTGCCATGTTTTTAATCACAGTAATTTTGGATTATATCTCCATTCACGTTGCACTGTTCAATCCCAATATCTTTGCATGTCCCCTGTGAGACAGAGCAAGTCTGAGATCTGGATTGCTTCCTTTTTTTATTCAGTGTTACCCAAGGAAGGCAATTTTTATAAGTGCACATAGAAATTTTCAGGCAGAAAAGGTCACTTGAACAATTTCTGTGTAACAGCATCCTGAGGATAATTGAGCAGTACAAAGTATTGATCATGTCTCATTCACAGTTTGGGGGGGTTGTTGATGTTTCATAAGGAAATGCAGTATTTATCTGTGAAAATAAAAGTGTTATATTTGTGTCTAGTGACCTGATTTAGGTATATGAACTCATTAGAATGACCTTAATAAATTACTGTAATCTACAGATTCTAGTTTGGTAAAATACAGCTAATAAGCATTTTCTTATTCCTTATTATTTATGTATTAATACTGCACTTGGAATACTTGGAGCATTTAAAGATAAAATCCTGCCATAATATCTTTTTCCTGTGGGTTAATAAATGGAAATACTGTGTTTAGAGACAGCTTTGAGTGGGTCTGTGAGGAGTGAGGATGTTTGAAGCTTGTTCTGTGACTCACCCAGGCCTTTACGTGTGCATTATTTGTCTTAAGCCTCACAGCCCTTGTTACTGCTTTTGAAGTGAGTGAAATGCTGCACTGTTTAATGCTGCTTCTATAAAAGAATTTTCAGATGTAAAAGAAAAGAAATGGGTTTTCATGTCTTAACTTTCCTCTACTCACAAACTTTTATGGTTCCTTGGCATTCGTCAGGAGGAAAGTAGATGGCAAGCGTGTTCCTGAAAAATCCTAATTATTGCTATTTCAGGTGGAAGAGAGGCTCTAAGTGGACACGTGAGGTTTTTAGGATGGGAGATTTGCTTAAAAAACATTTAAATGTCTTTTTTGGGGTGGAAGCAGGGAGTGACCACCTGGTATTTTTTCTGCTTGTTTGTTTTTAAGACGTTGGGAATTAGTAGATGTTAAACATGAATGTGGCTTTTAACAATTTTTTTGGATGATGTGAGCAATGGTCTTTGTTTTTATTACTATTTTTCCTCTCATAAAACCAGAGAAACAAGTTAGTGGAATGGCAGAAAGCATTTCTGTTCATTTTCTAGTTTTTCTTTCCGTGGAGGAGAGTTTTGGGGAGGGAAGGGCATGGGCTGATCCAGGTGTGGATGTGCCACCTCTGCCTGTGGCCATGCAGTGACACAGGCCCAGCTTTATTGGCCTTTTCCAGCTGTTTTCTCTTCCTTTAACCTACCAGAGAAAACAGGAGGCAGTTGGAGATGTTTGTGAGGTCATGTTCTGTAAAGAATAGGCCTGACTTGTTCAAAAAAATTTCTAAACTGTTACTTATATTTGTTCTTAAAAAGCAAAGTTTGCATTTGGTTCAATGGAGTAATGTGTTAAAAATACCCCTCAAAACTTTGCCAGTTGAAGTAATAGCAAACACAGTTTATTTTGCTGATTTAAATGGCACAAAATAAACAAATGGACTTAGTCCCTTCAACCTTCATGTCGTAGTACTGGCAGTGATAAATCAGTTCACAGTATTCAGATTAATTTTTCTTTAGAAACAATTAGTCCATAATAGATCTATATTTGTATACCTTGCTGTTAAAGACTGTTAATTCTGAATAAACCTGGTTGAGCCTGGTGTGTTGCTAAAAGGCTGCAGGTTCTGTGTGTGAATTTGCAGGTTATTTTGGGAAACAAAACCAAGCTGTAGTTTTTGAGTTACTTCTCTCAGCTTTGTGCCATGAACTAACTCATATTATCCATGGTCAACAAAATGTAAATCAATTTATGTATTTATATATCACTTGAATCCTGAATAAGTCTGAGTTTCTTCACGTGAAAGAATATCACTACAGGTAACTTATTTTAAAATTGAATGTAACAAATGTCGTTTAATGTTGTTGTCATTGGAGAAAAACCTCTGTTGCTAATTTTGTTTGAAAAAATACACTGGAAAATCCTTTTGAGTTGTAGCACAAACTGCCTCCAAGTATCTTTCCAAGCCTTTAAAAAAAAAAAAAAAAGGTTCATGGCATTTATCTATTTTCACTGCTATTTCCCAGTTAATATTCCAGAGTGAAAGATGTCGAACTAATTAAGCATTAAAAGCAGGAGAGGTTTGCAGGTAGAACGTGGGGAGATTTGAGTGAACATGGCTGTGCCCATGACCTCCCAGACAGATCAAAGCCTAATCTGGGTGACAGCTACAGGATGGCAGAGCTTGCCAGGGGCCTTGTGCAGCTCTTTGTCTGCAAATCCTGCCTGAGAGCTGGGAGGATGTTTTTAAGGATGAACAGGTAAAAGTAAAAGGCTGTCTTTTGACATTTTAACTAATCCCTTCTAGCCTGTGGTTTCCTGCACATTGTGCATATTTGCTAGCAGGAGGCACTGGCTTTTTCACATATGTAACATGTCAGCTTGAATCTGGCGTGGGGTTGATGGGGGGGGAATGCAGCAGTTCCACAATGAAATAGATTCTGATTGCATTAAAATGACAGGCCCTGGCCTTTTACCTGCAGCAGCCTCCCCATGCAGACTGAACTCACAGCAATGCAGGTTGTCATCAGCTCCTGCTGAGACAGGAGCACTGCAGTGACAAAATAGAATGGTTGTTTTCTGGTAACCCTTTCAAAATTAATATATGGGAGTTTTAAAGACATGTTACACACTTAGAGCAAGGGATTGGGGTTAAAAAAACCCCAAACTCATGGGGTTTTATATTAAAAAATGGGTTTTATATGATTTGAGCAATGAAATGTCATTGGTGGTGTGCATACAAGCAATAAACACTTGATAGCACTGACATGTATTAGAAGAGTGTGAAAGTAATGTATTTTATTTAGATGATCTGACTGGTTTGCATTTTACTGCTACTCCAGTCCGTTTATGCACATATTTAAAAATAATGTCATTTTTTCAGCATAAGACACAGGACCACTTATTCCAATACTGTTTGCACAGTCTGCAAGAGGCTGATGAACCTCCATTTGTTCCAAATGGCCATAATCTTACTGATAACAAAATTCTTCAAAAAATGAAATTGTTATAAAACTTACCAGGACTAGAAGACAAGTGCAAAACACATACAGGAATATATTGTCAATGGTTATGTTTTGAAGGCTTCAGTGAACTTTTCCAACATCGTTCCTCATTTCCAAGGGTGAGCAGTACCCTTTTCTTTCTCCAGGTAGTATTTCAGTTTGTAGAAATGCACAGATAAACTCAAGTTCCTTTTTGAGGAATGGTTTTAATGTTCATAAACCATTCAGAAGAAATAATCTTCTGTTTGGAAAATTACAAAGGAAACCTCACATGCCAGTCAGTAAATTCTGAGTGACTGGAGCAAATATTAAATCTGTGAAATCAAACTGAATTTACTTTCTGGCTGTAAAGATTGAATTTGTAAATTTGACAGGCAATTTAAAGGGCATAAGTACATAAAATAAAATTTCTTATCCAAATGCAACTTGAAAGTTACCTGTCAGAAGAGGTTAGAAGTCTGCTGTTTTCTCTCCTGAAGCGTGTCCTTTCACTTGTCAGTTTAGAAAGGTTAATACTGTACAAAAGAGCAACAGAAAGACCCTTTTTGGTGTAGTTTTATGTTTGTTAAAAAAAAAAAAATCTTGCTGAATAGTAATGATAAATCTTTTTGATATATGTAATGTTCTAATGCACATTGTTCCAGTTCAGACCAGGCACGGTGTGTGTGGTTATCCATCAGACTGGGAAGGAGAGGCAGGGATTTCTTGGGCAGCTGGTTCCCAAGATTTTGAAGCATCAGGGATGTGTTTTTTAAAAAGGAGAACGTTTTTCCCTGCCTGATCTCCCCATGGCCTGCAGGCCTTGGCTGCCTCTTTCTCTGGTAAAAGATTTCCAAACCACAGGAGGTGATGCCAAGCTGGGAATTAGGTTTGGTGTTGCTGACTTCTGGTCATTGGGAGAGGCCACTCTGTCTCTAAAGCTTTCTCAGCTTCTGTAGACGAAGAAAAGTTGTATTTGCTTAACCCTCACTTGGGAAAAGTAGGGTCTGGTCCCAGCTCTAGATGAGGAGTCAGTTTTGTGATAAAGGGAAGGATGGAGATCTCCAGTGGGTCATTTCCTTCCAGAAGGGCCAATAAAATGGGGTTTGGAGTCCATCTACCTGCACCAGATGGTTTGGGGTTTTTTGCCTGTGTGAACAGTTTGTCCTTCTCTTGCTGGCACAGATTAAATGAGTGTGTGGTGCTCATGTCAATACATTTAAATTATTGGAGCAGATTACAGCTAAGAGCAATTTTAGAAGCCAGAATTGGTTAGTGTACAAAATACAGAGCTGAAACACCAAAGCAAGATTTATATATTCTCTTATTTAATCAATGTTTGCTTGTTTTCCCTTTTTAGAATATCTCTTTTTCAACATAATTAATAAACCCAATATTTTATGTTTTCTTTCTTAGGTTGAATTGAAGAGGAAGTACAATGACCAGCACAAAAGTACAAGAGGCCTTTTATCAGGGAGTCAGTGGTATGAAATTCAAGCTTACAGAGCTCTTAACCAAGCCCTGGGAAGGTGAGATAAACATAACTAAAACTATATAAATTTGTAGAAGGTATTTTTGGGGAAATCTTTAAGGATTTATTCCCCACTTTTAGGACAAAGGGGATAAATAAGGCCAAACCCCTCATATTGCAGATTTTGTCTCTTGAGCTGTTCTGTGTTGACAACTCCCTGCTTTTCAGCCTGTTGTGTATTTGAACGTTGTTATAATTCAGAGATTTTGTTTTACATTCAGAATCCACTTCAATTTGGTTGAAGTTTTATTGCTCATAGTCCAGATATACAGGGGAAAAAAGCATAAGCAGAGACAAATAGTTCTTGAGCTTTAAAGCAAATGAAAATCCTTAGGACTTTTCCAATACACTGATTGTTCACACTGTCAGTGGGCTCAGAACAGTTGTTTGATATTTAGCCTACAAGTATTTTTGAAGGGGAGAAATAGCAGTGGGGTTTTTCAGACCTTTGCAAAAGGTCAATTCAATTATTGTGCTCACTGATCTCTTCCCAGATTTAGAAGTAGTGGTATAACTTCCCTTTCCTAGATGGAAAAATTCTCCCAAATGTTATTAACAGGGTAGAATTAATTCATCCTCCTTCAACAAAATTTATCATAGAAATAAAGATTAGAACTGTCATCCATATCTGTCATAGGTGCTGTGCCTCTGTCATAGATATGCAGAGCCACAGAAACATCAGCTGGAAAGCTCTTCTTGTTTGAATTAGTCCTAATGCAAATGTGATGACATAAATGAAGGCTTAGAGAGAAAACTGAGAGAAATTGAAACATTAGGAAATCTCATTGTGGGTTCTTGTTGTTACAGGTCTGATTTCTTAAATTCCTCTTTGGAATAGAAGAGCATTAATTAAAATTTCTTAAGAAAAAGCTCAGTTGTGGAATACCAATAGTGAAATAATAACTGTGAAATCAGCTTGAATTTAAATCAAGTTTTAGTGACAATTGCTTATTGTACAATTTATCATTTGAATGGTCTAAAATGGAGAAAATAGACTTCCATTCTGACACAAAAGTACAAATTCCTTATAAAACCAGGAGCCAAAGCCCTTGCTGACCTGAGATGTGGGGAAGGATGAAGGTGTATGAGGAGGATTTTGATAAAACCAGAACATTCCACTAAGCTGGCAGGAATGTCTGTAATATTTACACTGCCCAGTTATGAGTGGAAAACAAATGATGTGGTTTGATTGGCTGTTGAATATTTGTGTGCTTTTTTTTTTTTTAATTTAACTGTTTTCATGTAGTAAATTCATCAGTTGAAAGAAAATTAAGCTTCTATGGCATCCATAACAATTTTTGGTGCATACAGTAGAAATGCACTTCCTGTATAATTTTGCATGTTCCAGCTGATTTACTGCAATCCCTGTTTCCTAATTCCCACAGATTTTTGCTGTGGGCCCTCTAATTACGTAAACACTCTTTTTTTTTTTCCCCCCCTCACTTTTAGGTGTATAAGGCACAGGAATGACTGGGGGGCTCTTATTTTAGTTGACGACCGCTTCAGGAATAACCCCACTAAATACATAACTGGTAAGGGGTAAAATCTTTTGGGGAAACTTCCTAATATTGAAGAATACTGACAACTCAGAATTACAGTAATATGATTGTACAAATACAGGTGAGTAGGAGGGGTCAGAATGTACCACAGCCAAGGAACAGAAATTGAACTGCTGAATATTCAATATACAACAAGGGTTTTCTGTTTATAGTTTTATACTGGGTAGAAATAAATGCAGATGAAGTAAAACAAAACATGTGCTGCATACAGCCTGAAAAAATAACTAAAAATTAGGAAATAAACTGCTTGGGAATGAGTTCTTACCTCTGTTCCTGCCCTTTTTGCTGGGCAGAGCTGAGCTCACTCAGCCCATGCTGGGCGTAGTCAGCAGGTGGAGCTCAGCTGCTGCAGTTGAGTCCAGCTCCTTCTCTGATGTGTTTGTACTAAAAATACATTGAAATTATTGGAGTAAGCACAGATAATTCATATAGGAACACAATTAATCTCTATGTTCAACACTTGGTAAGATTCCTTTCTCTAAAAAGTAAAACTTCACAGAAGAATGAAGTTCTCTGTTGTGGGTTTGGGTTTTTTTGGGGTTTTTAATTGATATTGAAAGGATTTTTAAATGGGTTCAAAACCACTTTCTAAAACTGAGGAAGTCAGTTTTCGCTTCACCCTTGTGTGCTCCAACATTATCTAAAAAGCTGTTATGCTCAAGACATCTCGTATTTGAGAATTTTAAATATTCTTTTGATAGGAGCAGGTTTTATTATATTGTAACCGTGGAGCAGTTGTGATTCTTTCTGAGTTACTGTTACTTAACCTGAAACAAAGTTGTAAAAAGCTTCATTATATTCAAATTTTTATCAGACCCTGTTAATATGATAATAAATAGCTGTACTCTGTGAAGGTTGCTTTTAAATAATTCATGATAACAAGCAGAATGAACACCCAGGCATCAAAGAAATATAATGATGTTTATGCAAGGCAGCAGTTTGACCCTAACAAAAAGACTAGTGAAAAAGGAAAAGGCTCTTAATACAAAAAGAAGGATATTTTTACTGTTGCTTATCAGGATACTGCCATTTCCAGCCCTGGAAAGGAGGAATTGCATTGTTGTAGTTTCATGAGCAAACTCGTGAAATCTTTGAGGCTATACCTACACAAAAATATTTTCACTCTATGGTGCTATTTACTGATGTGAAATACCTGATACAGCTGCTGTCATTTTGGAGTCAGATTTTTTTTTTTCCCCTAGGATTATCTAAGTGGATCCGTCAGCAGATCCAGCACCATGGGAATTTCGGCAGCGCTCTGGAATCCCTGCACGCGTTTGCCCTCAGAAACCAGGGGACTGGGGATGCTTCCTCAGAGCACGGCAGGGAATTCCCTTCCCATTCCAGGGACCTGTCACAAGGCTCGCAGCAAGAGGCAACCATTCATCTGTCACCAGATGTTCCTGCTAAAAGTCAGGGGCAGAATTTGGGCTCAGAAGTTCATTTTACTGCAGCCATCAGCTCAGTTCATCCCACAGCATCAGATCAGCCAAGTTGCAGCACGGCAACAGTGAAACAAAGTATGTTCATTTCCATTGGCAATTTCAAATGTGGAGTTCCATCTTTTGTGGAAGAAACAAATGTTTTTTAAAATTACAGAAGTGCTATAGTGGAAAATGATAATTATTCACAAATGTGGATGAGTTGTGCTCAACAGACTGAAATTAATTCTCGTTCCATCTGGTTGTCTGAAAACAATAATGTTTGATAAGTTTATAGTACAATCAAAAATGTTTTCATTTTAATTTCCTTTTCCATTGAACACTATGAATATAATTTAAAATATATTTGAAACACATCAAGATTAGCATTATTGCAAGTTGAGTGCCCTGGTTCAAGCTACATCTCTTGTTTAGACATTGCTGTGAGACACCTTCCACGTGATCTCCTCTAGCTCCAGCTTCACAAGTAAAATCCATCCCTAAATTTTAGGAAAGCTTACGATTTCATTTCAATCAAGAAAGAGGTGAATAAGATAATAGCACAATAATAAAATATTATAGATTTCAAATCCAGTCATAGTCTACCTTTATATGCCTGTTAATCTATTCATTTAATTAAGACAATTCATGTGCAAGGATAGTTGTAACCTCTGGGCTTTTGTTTGTATTATTGTTTTTAATGAGTATTATAAAATCACCGTAAACCTAAAACAGTGGTGATTTTGATGTGCTAAACGTGCTGTAAATCAGATATAATTCATTTGTTTTGTGATTTTTCCCAGGTGACCAAAAAGTTGATGTAGAGAGCCATTCTCACCATGTAGAACAAAGAAGGAAACATATGGACTCCTCCCCCAAAATGCCAGCAATTAAAATGGAGACAGAAAAAATGAATGGATGGACTAATGCTGATATTGTGGAAGAGAATTGCTGCTCTAAACCACTGACTTCAACTCCTGTGGCCAAGAACTGCAGGGCCACAGTGAGCAGCAGACAGGAGCATGTGAATTGGCCTAGTGACCTTAGTGATAATTTAAATCAATGCCAATCATCATTAATTGCAGAACATAAACCAAGCGGACCAGAATCATGTTTGGAAACAACTCATTTTTCAGTTCAAAATGCTGAGGCTCCAGCTGCTGAAGGACATCCTGATAAACCCCAGCTTCCAGCTGAGCCCTGCAGGGATTTCCCTTCAGCAGCAGGGAGAGCTGAGCCTTCAGCATTAAATGTGGCTGAGGATGAGGATGAGAGCATTTACTTCACCCCAGAACTCTATGATGATGCAGAACCAGAGGAACAGAGAATTGAACCCCACCTTCCAGCCTGCTGTGCTGTTGGGAATTGGGTGGAATGTGGGAACTCCACAGTCCCTGCTGATCTTTTTGCCATCAACGCTGCAGAAACACTGAACGTGACTGAAAAAACTGAGGCTGGCAGGAGAAGTCCCCATGGAATTATGGAAAATGAGAGGAGCAGGGACAGTGCAGTTGATGCTGTAGAGGTGGCTGGTGCAGCAGAAGCAGAGCAGGGAGGATCTCAGGGGATGGACCCCCCTAAAAGGAAAATCAGCCTTTCCAGATCCCGAAATAAAGGTGTGTCATCCTTTCTGCTGGGCAATAGTGGCACCAGGTGACAATTTCTGTGGGAATCATGGTGAGCAGCTACAGCTTCCTTGTCCTCATGGATCAGAAGCTACCCTCAGGCTCCATTTCTCATTATATTTTTGGGTTTTCGCTGGGAGAGTTTTGCAATGTGCAGTTTTGTAGAGATACAATGAAGATTCTTCATCCTGACTTCATGGCTAAAGGATATCATGTCTGGATATCTAAATGGAAACCCAAGTAGGATCTATCTAAATGGAAACCCAAGTAGGATCTGACTTGGAATTATTGGTTTGTCCATTATGGATTTAATTAATCCACCATTAAATACAGTCAAATAATTGTGGTTTTCCTCAGAAAGCAAAACACCCATTTAACCAAATGATGGGTTTCTGTACTTGTTAACATTCTTTTTAAATAAAACATATAGAACAATATCTTTGCAGATCAAGTAATAGATTGAGCCTAAATACCAAAACAGGTGTATTCTTCAGTACTTTGATTTATTCCAATTTCTTACGTCAAAATGTCCAGCAGGAGCTGTGCACATTTTGATATTTGTTGAGGATGAGAGGCTTCTTCAGAGAAAAACTTGAGGTTTCTTTACGTTTTCCTTTTATGAGAGGATCTAATTTCTGTTGGTTGGATTCTGTGTTTATTTGTGTCAAAACCTGTTATTATTTCTGTGTCCTATGAGCACATTTTACATGTAACATATAAAATGTAAATTGTACACAAAGGTCTTTGAATCTTGCCCAGTCTATTTTTTTTTGAAGTATTTTAAGTATTTCTTTCATTTACTGCAATGAAAACAGCCAGGATTTTTCTGTAATAAAACATATTGACGTCTCAAGAAAAGATTGTTCATTGCCATCCTAGATTAATATGAAGATGCAGGATTTTTGCAATCTAAAGATTGGCTCATAGGTATTGATATTTTTTGTCTGAGAGTAGAAATGCAGTTATTAACTGTTTATTTTCCACAGAAATTCATCTAAATAACATTTTGAACCCATCTCTACAGAGGTGTGAACGTGCTCATATCAATAGGATTTAAATTGTGCCCTTTCTTTACACAATAAATGCACCTTTATGAAATTGGGCACTGTTTGCAAGAATGGCAAGAACACGTGCATTTCTTTAATTGGCAGTATTTGGCATGAGGCATTTGGTTCCATTTTTGCAATATTGATGATCAAGTTTCCTTGGTTTAGGTTTCCTGGATTTCACTGATGGCTTTGGTTTAGTTGGGATGGCAGAAATTCCAGTATTGAAAACATCTGACCATGTCTAAGGATAAATATTCTTCATTTCTATTTAAATAATGATGAAGTTACTGTTGGTTACTGGCCTCTAGAGCTGTCCTGGCAGCTGTGGCAGGTGCTTTGCAGCCACATTTCCCAGACTGCATTGGCTTGATCCTCAGTTTTCCTAAAGCAAATCTTCTGCACCAAACCACTTTTTGCATTTTGTGTATCTAAATAGATAACAGAAATCACTTAAGCTTTGTGACTTGTCTGCTCATCCAGTGGCCCACAGCCACAGCCTCTTATTTGTCTTTCAGAAGATTGTCTGTCTTTAAATCCATAACACTCAAAAAAAAAAAAAAAAGAAGAAAATCCATCTACTTTTTCTTATCTGGAGCAGATTGTTCCTTTCTTGATCTTGTGGTGCCTCTTCCTTTGATCAGAAATCCTTTAAGGCAAGGCCTGCTCTGTGTCAAACCACACTCATCTAACACCTACATTTTGTATCAAATGAACCATTATTTTAAAAATATGTATTGAAACATCACTTGATACCGTGTTTTCTTGAAAAAATTTCTATCCTCTAAAAACTCAAATCAACAGGTGGATAAAACCCCTTTGTGTTCTGCTGGGTTTGGAAGGTAAGGGGTGGACTGTTTCTTTTGGTGCAGATTCATTCTTAATTTATCTTTCTCTTTAATAAGTGTGTTATTTGATATTTTAGAGGTAAGGATATCCTTTATAGTTAATATATTTATGGTGATTCTCAGAATTAAATGCTGCCCAGCCTGCAAAATGTGGTCAATATACCAAATTTCCTGGAGTTATTTATTTGGATTTATCACATCTATCAAGGCCAAAATATTGAAAATTCTTTTCCTACTTTGATATAATTGCTCACTATAATCTCTGTTGCCTAAAATAATAACAAAATCTTGAATTTATTCAAGGATTGAAAGTTCAGAGGAGATGCAGGAGAAGGAAAGCTGCCCTTAGGCAAAGTGGCTCCTCCCAAGAGAGAAAGGTACCACATCCATGGATTAAAGTACCTGTTCTGAGTGGCTGCTGAATGTTAAGGTGCAAGGGAATTAAGAATGATTTATCATTTAATTTTTCAAGTGAAATAATACAATGAAATAGTTTCTTCCTGATCTGCGGATCTCTGATTTTCACGCTCAACAGATACCTTTGTTTCTCCTGGGAAACAGGCACCAATCATCCCAGACTCCTTTGCAAAATTCCCAACAAATTGATAGCCTGCAGTGTTCTAGGCCATAAAATACCTCATATTTTATATGACAGTGTTTCTATTTAAGTGAGGTTAAGCATTTTTAGCATGTTGTATATTGAATTATTAACTAATACAAATGATAAACATTGACCAGATTCCTTTGAGTATTTCAAGTGCTGTATTTCTCTGAAGCAATTTTAATAGATTTAATTTTATTTATATTTAAATGTTCCAATCTGCACAGTTAGAGTATGCAAACCAGTATTTACATGCCTTTGTGCATTGCTTTGTTAGAAGGAAACACACAACCAGCCTTGCAGGAAAGGACTTTATTGTGTTGTCTGTGGAGCTGAAATCCTGCCCAAAGCACAGGGTAAGAACAGTTGTTTCATTGGGAAGGATGGGATTTCTGATCCACCCTTTTACTTTCCCAGCTTTGGATGCTGGAGGGATATTTTAGAATAATTGGTTCATTTCTCCACTGGATAAATGAGTTATCAGGAATGCACCAGAGACCTGCAGAAAGCCTTCTGGCGGGGAGAGAATTTAAAAGAAGTTATTTTTTCTTCAGTTTTGTTGATTCGGTAGTCCTGCCACACTGACCCGTCTGGAGCTACAAGGGGCATCTGATATTTGGGACTTAACTGGAGGCAGCTTCTCCTGCCATTATGGAAGGCAGGAAGGAATTATGTGGAGCATAGTGGCCCCATTCATTGGGGTTTGTTCCTTCTCAGGATTAGGTGTTAATTTGCTACCAGTTGCTGTGAGAAGTTGGGGAATATCTTGGCACAGTAATTCAGTGAATGCAGTGCATGTTTGCATGGAAGTATCAAAAAGCCAAATGATTGCACTCCTATTCTTTAATGTGTTACCTACCTTGTATGAATTTGGTTTTTAGTCTGTGGTTGGCACATTGAACAAAGTGAGGACGAGCTGCTTTTGGAATTCTTTGTGGTTTTGTGAGACACTTTAATTTGGGAAGGTCTAAAGGCTGATAAAAGTAACAGCAACTCTGCTATTTTTTAAAATAAGCTTCATCTTCAGGCCACTGGGCCGTGTGTGATAATGATGTAATTACAAGATATTCTCATCAGTTACATGCAGAAACAATTAGAGCTGCTTCGTGCTTAAACAGTCTTCTGGATATGATGAAACCAAGAAAGGACAAATCTCTTCAGCAAACCAAACCCATGTCTGAGGAGTAGTGGGAGATATTCCATATTCTGGACCTATTAAAATCAGGCCAGTTAGAAAAGTCCACATTGGATAAAGGCAGGCCCAGGTCATGGAGGCCACTTCTTGCTTCCCTGTTTTCCCTAAAGAACCTTTAAGATTTGGGTAATCTCATCAGGAACCTTTTGTTCCTCTCCCTTAACTTATCAGTATCATCGTATCTCTGGTGCAGAACTTGAGAAATGGAATCCCTGTGTTCAGTAAAAGCATTCTGAGGTACAGGAATGTCTACACTTACCAGGGTGTCTGTTGTCAGCAAGAAGTTTTATGTTGTTTAAACTGAATCTCAGATGCCAGTTGATCGAGGAAGGTTAAAAAATCTGAAAATGAAAAATAAATGGCTTTATTCAAAGTGGATTCAAGCTCACTGGTTGATTTGGGACTAATAACAAGGGGAAAATTATCTGTTGAAAAGTAAATTTTGGACACATTAAAAATTTTAAATAAGGCCTTCTTCCAAGGGCCATTTACAGCAATAGAAGTCTTTTCACTGCCTGCAGTGGGTATTGGATCAGGGCCTAAATTACCATCTTGTAAATGTGGAAAGTTTGCAGCGTGGTTGAACAGTACTGTATTCAAAACCATGTGTGTATATAAGTCTTACACCCCACTTTTTAAATTATAGGAATTTTGAGAAAAGCTTGCTACAGTAATAGTGAGCTGAAAATAATCTGGAAACTCTTCAGAAATGCCAATGTAAGAAGTAAAGAACCCATTAAGAATTGTATGTGTAAACTAGATGCCATTTCAGAAGATGATAATGTCATACTGGTCATCTCAGATGCTGCAAGTCTTGGTCACATTAAAGAAACTTTGAAGATTTATCAGATGCCAGTGAAAGGTAAATTCTTACTGATAAATACCAGCTAACATTTGTCAAACCTTTTTGCTGTAAATGAAATACCACTCACAACACTGACACCCCTCCCTTGGACCTTTTGGGAAGCTCATGGTGAGATTTTTCCTTCCTCAAAGCTCTGTGGGCTCTGCATATTTAACCAGACACTGAAGGTGAGCTCCAGTGTCCCCTCCACTCCCAGATTTGTTGGGTCTTTTCATATGATCCTGTTGAACAATAAAAGAAAAGGATAATGAGAACAGAATCCTTTCCATTTCTTACAAGTTAAAGTCCTTGAATTGGCCACATGTGCCCTGTGGTTAAAGCAGAAGTGCTGTGTTTGATGGGAAATCATTCCAGGTGTCAGCCCATGGAATGTGGAACCCTTTGGTCCTTCAGGTGGCAGAGATCAAATATAAAGTACTCATTTTATTTCATATGTGGGCAATTCTTTTCCCATCCAGTGGTGTTAGGATGGCACAGTTAATGAGATGAGATTTTTGCCGCAAGGACTCATTTTTGGAAGGAATTAATGAGCATTCTTTGCCGTCTTTCTGACATTTTGAAATGTGAAATGCAACTTGTGCCTTTATATCTTAAAAATCTCTCTTGATGCCTATATAAATCACTTTTTCATTCTCTTTGAAAGACTCGAATGACAGTTTATCTTTAAATGCTATTTGGAATGAGAAGGAATCTTCTCTGACAAGTTACTTGCAGTGCAGGAGCTGTGTCCTTCAGTCCATTTCTCCATGTCCTTTGATAGGAGCTGAGGTTACTCATTTCAGAAATAAAGTGCAGTCCTGGGTAAGTCAGATTGGTTTGTTTTGTATAATAAAATGCTCATGGAATGATTTGTACAGGAAATATTAAAATACTGTTTTTGTAAAAGGTAGAATGAATATTTACTAGATCAATTTTACATGATTTATCTAATTTCTACCACAGAGATTTTAAATGATAGTGAAGAACTGAGTTCAGGTCACTGAATATATTTGGAACTGTCTATACCTAATTTGTTGCAATGTCTGTAGTATTACATCTGAAAAGGGATAGGAAAATAGCAACCATCCATGTCTTACATGAAAGGAAAACCAGAACAAAACATATTTACACAAGTGCTGTAGACTTGAATTTTCAGACATGTAGTTTTATGTTAGTTTTGGCACTAAAAAAAGAAGTTAATCAGCCCCTGAAGGATGAACATGGACACGGTTTAATGGAGTCAACAGGAAGAAATTTATTTGTAAGTATTGTATTTCAGTGGGAGCAAACCGAATTCTCAATAGGACCTGTTGAAATCTAGATGAGAAAACTCTGTATTTTTCCTGTACTCTTAGAAGTGGAGGGTGAGGCTCCATCCAGAGTGAGCCATGCAGATAAGCCCAGGGCACCTCTGCCTTCCCTGCATTTTCCTTCATTTATTCCTCGGATATAAATAGAGTTGAATTCAATGAGAGATTTCCGAGACTAAAACTTTGCCAAGAGCTGAATATGATCCTGATGTTTTGGCCTGTGTGTCATTTTCAACTGTTCAAGCTGTTTGAAATGCAGTGGATGACAGTGTGGTGATGGGACAAGGTTTGTGAAGCATCATTTGCCATGAATGTTGGGATTTCAAACACCACCACAAAGGTTTCATGGCATTTCTAGCATTCATTTTGTATCAAACAGAATGAAATGTTACATTGAGGGAATTTATACTGGCAGAGTATGAAATAAAGGGATCCTCTGAGGTATAATGAGTTGGTTTTTTATCTTCTGAACTGTCTTTTTCTGGCTCTTCCATCAGGTGTAAATATGGGATCAGCTGAGTTTAGCTTAAAAATGTAAAAGCAGTGTTTTGTTCTCAGCCCACCTGTAGATTGAACTTCTGGGGTTTTTAGCCAAAAGGACACTGTTTAATCTTGCGGGTTTTTTGAATGAGTCTCTTCCTTTCCCATTCTTCCCTTATATTCTTTCTGTACCCCCTAGAAAGAAACCTTGGAACCTTGTAGGCCTGCAAGAGGCTAAACCCCCCCATATCTGGCTTTGGAGAGTCATTCTGAGATCTCATGGCTTTGGTAGAGACACATCTAATCTCCTAATGCCTGTCTTTGTTTCGGGAGAGGCTTGGGGGTAAAAAAAATATCCCATCATCTTCCAATGAGCTGGGAAACCATTATCAGAGCTGGCATCTCTCCTTGGAGCTAACCATGTCTTAGGGGTAGATTAATGTGCCAGGTGACTTGAATGTGGAGTTTGGGGGGGTGGGTGAGGAAGGAAACGACTTTTTTTTGCGGGGGGGTGGGGTGTTTCTATTTTGTGTGTGAAAATAATGTCATTTATTTAGCAAGGTAGGATGGACTGGGGATGAATGATGGTAGAGGTAAATACAGCTTTAATTTTATCACCTCCTTGCTTTAGATCCCCTGGCTGTTGTTGTCTTGTAATTGGGAATATATTCATGTAAATGAAGGCACACAGATCAAGTCCAAGGAGTTGAAAATGATTATTTATTATGTGCTATTATTTACCAGAGCAAACACAGATGCATTAAAGTGAAGAAGCTGTGATTCAGTCAGTCTTAGCTCCCAGTTCTGTACTCTTGAATCCAAGCTCCTGCTGTTGCTGAGCAATATATTTGTGGAGATAAAATCAACATTATAGTTTCTACTGCTGCCCACCCTGTGTTAAATCATGTACATTGTCATGAGGTATTGTGTGTCATCTTAAATTACTTCATGTCATGTGCTGACTATAAATCAAGTACAGTTGGTTCTGGAAGGCAAGGAATTGTTCATTTAATAGAAATCACATTGCTCCAGCAAAGCAAGCTTAAAATAGAATCCCTGGATTTAAGAGCTGTTATTTACTCTTAGATTTGGTCACTGTTTAAAGAGGCAATGCTGTATTTTCATGACTTAAATTTAAGGTGGGATTAACAAATTGCATCTTGTACATTTTTTTAACCTCCTTTTTTATCAATTATTTCTATTGAAAATCAGATTTTTTAATTTACTGCTACATTTTGACAAATTCAGTCGCATCATGTGTTCTCCATTGACCTAGAAACCTTCATTAACGTGAAATCAGTGGCATATAAATTATTATTTTTTTTTATTATTGCTTAAAACGCCCTAAATAATTGTACATTCCTGTTTGGGAATATAGTTGTGTTTGTGAAGGAATAGAAGGCAGTACTTTGGAATTAGAGAGAATATTTAGGTAGCGTAAATGTAGGGGTGCTTTAAGATGTAGCTTAGCTAATGTACTAAATCGTCCTTCATATGTTAAAAGGCGAACAAAACCCACAATTAAAATTTTAAACTTATTAAGGAGTTGTTGCTATCACTGATTAGACAGTCAGCTGTTGAGACAGTAGCTTTTATATAACAGGATATTGTTTTGTTCATCACGTTACCACATTTGGCAAACTTTTATCTTAATGCGCCTATCGGGAATTCCAGTCTGACCTCAATCTGAGTAAAGCCTCGGAGGGGCCGGAGCGGAGCTGGCGGGAGGTGCCAGGGCCCTGCTCCCAGACTGTATATTTGTTATCACATGTTAATCAGATTCATCATTCTGTTTAATAAAGATTTCAGCTGCCACGCGAATGCATAATCGGCTATGTCTGAGTGCCCGTCTTTTGTCTCGAGCAGATTGCTCAAACTGTATTAAGCATCATTAGACAAAAATGACGACCTTATTAATTTGTCCTTTATGTGTTTTCCAGCAGATTGGGCCTCATTATTATGCAAACACAGTACACAGAGTGGCTCCAGAAGTAGCTCATTAATGTTTCTTTCCCCTTAGTACGTAACAGATTATTATTGTGAAGTGTGCATGAAATAATTGCTAATTATGAGCCTTAAATTGTACAGTGATTGTCTGTCTCAGGGTTTTTCACCAGGTTTAAGAGCACTGTAGAAGGCTGTCAGAAGCTACAGGTTAACAGTGCTGAAGCAAGTAAAGGGGAAGGGAATCACAAAACATGCATTTTATCACACATTTTCCTGCCTGTAAGGAGTAATTAGGACAGCGATGGATTGCTTTGTAGTTACCTCTCACTCCACTGCTTATTGTAAAAGAAATTGCTCCCAGCTGGCAAATAATTTAATAGATCTGTCTGCCCATGAATAGATGCAGGGGAGTTTGAACCGTGGACTCCAGCAGATTTTGCAGTGGTAAAGCTTGAGTTAGTGTGGATCCCTCATTTACACTCCACTGAAATCATCTGGGTTTCCAAACACTGCTCTTTCCACCATACATTTTCCCAGCTCTATTTTGCACTTCCTACAGGCTCTGAATTCAGCATAATTCTCCTTAAAATTTGTAAGCATTACAGAAATTACATGTCAGGATTTGGCATTGGTCTCTAGTTTGACAACTTTGTGCTAAGTGTGTAATTGGTTTAAGCTGGGAGTGCCTCATACTTATCCATGGCACATCTCCTGTAATCTGGCTGCCACCGTAGCTGATAAGACTTGGCCACAACTGAAGTTTTTGCAGCACTCGAAATAAAATCCTGATCCATTAAGGGTTTGCATGGATTTAGCTTTATAATCTGGTTTAGAAATTGTGAGTGGTCAGATCTTGGATCCAGGCTTTGTTGTTGAAAAGATGCCATGAAAACCATTACATCAGCTTGGGTTTTCCTAACGTTGCTTTTGTTGACAATCTAAACTAAATGAAGAGTGGCTTTTTCTGAAGCAAAGTATTTGTGACTGGTAATTATTTATTATATATGAGTACTGAAATAGATATCTTGGAAGGTTAGGAGGATAATAACATTCATCTGACATTAGTTACATTAAATAATTTTAGTGTCTGACTGCATTTGGTTGATGTTAAATAGTTGCTTATGTCAGCTGATACCACCAGTTAAATGTGGTGGTGGCTTCATACAATATAAGTTAAAATAAATGAAGCATGTGAGCTGTAAAATATTCTTTAAACATTTCACACATAGATTGTAGATCATTACTGAGTATTTATGAAGCACAGACCTATATTACACTTCCAAAAAATCAAAAAGAAATTGTTCTCTGGAAACCAAATTCTCTTTACTGTACTGTTCATTGTTGGGCACATGGATATTGATTAATCACTTGACAGATAAAAATTGAAAATAGTTGCAGAAATAAGTATTTACTGGTGTTGTTTGAAATGAATATATTGCTATGAACAGGCTCAGCTGTGCTGTTAATGTACAGGTTCTGCAACCATAATCATCATTTTCTTTCTGAACATCAGTGACAGTATTGCGCACTGATGTTTGTCTCTAATAGAACACCAGTGCATATAAACGCTCTAAAACAGTGCTCAAGCATTGCAGCCAATTGTCAAAGCTGCTGCAAAGGACTCTTGTCCATGGTGTTTGACACTGAAATTGTCACATTTCTTTTGGACAATTTTCCTTTTCCTTCACAATTTTCCTGTTCTTTTTCTGCTCTGCATTTTGTCTTTCCCTGCTACTTTGAGTTTAACTGATCTGTTTAGTTACCAATTTTAATTGATTAATTTAAATCAAATTATGTTTTTCAGTGTGTGATTGTATTTTGTATGAAGGGCTACGGCCCACACATCAACTCTTGAGCACTTGCCTTTTGAGAATTTCCAGGAGGTGATGTTCTGATGGCCAGGGAATATTGGAACTCACCTAAGTTTGTGTCAATGGATTAAATATTTTCCATGAGTCTGGCGTTCCCCTTCAGATGGTGTGCATCAAGAGATGACCTTGGAAAAGGTTTTTCGTGTTGCTTCTTTCTGCTGGTGCCAGAATCATTTGTCTCCCAGGAATTATCTGTCTGAATTGCTTTCCTTGTGCTGGACACTGAATATAGTTCTTTTCACTCAGCCACAGTGTTTGTTCCTCCTGTTTCCATAAGGAGATCCTCACTGGGATCAGTGCTGTTTTCAACTCTCTGGGAATACTGTTTGCTGAAGCCTTATTAAAGAAGAGAAAATGGATCTGTAACTCTGGGAAGAAGCTAAGCAGTGTTTCAGTAAATGTCTCTATGTGTGTTTGCAAGATCTGCCATGTATTTATCTTCACAGCCATGATTGCCCTGTTCTCTGGGAAGGCTGAGAGCTCTAGGTGTCAGGGACTGAATATTTTATTCTTTAATTCCTTGAGGGCTATATTTAAGTGAAACTGAATCCTGCTGAGTAAGAAATACATGTCAACCTTTGAATTCTGTCTTGCAGTTACCACTGCTTTTGATCCCTTATTTTTTAAGACATGAATTTTCCTTCTCTTGAAGGAAATGTAAAAACATCTTATCTTTCCCACCTGGAAATTTATTTTTGCTTTGTCTGGGGTATGCATGAGATGTGTAACTTCCCCTAAGTATTGTAGGTTTATCCTCAGCATCTGATACAAAACTTTTACCCGGATGGTTTTTATCACTGGTGCTGACAGACAGATATTTTCTATTTAGATGTGCTACTGAGTCTATAATCTTGTGCCTGTTTCACTTTAGGCCTGCCCTGCTAGAATAGACTTGTCTGGAATAAGGCACCTGTGGCAGCAGCTCTGTCTGTGGGGCTGCTGCAAACGGTATCCTCTGAGCAAACCCACACACAGCAGAGACAGCAGGACTTGGTGGTCATAAACTAATTGTTTTTTAAATTCAGGGCTGGGCCTCCAGAGCCACTTTATGTAGGTTGTTTGGGGGTTTTTTTATAGATTAATTAGTGCTTCATTTATGTTGTTTTATCTCCTACCTCCCTCCTCATGCCTGTCAGAAAAAGCCTGATGTAATCTAGCAGAATTACTTGATTCCACTCTATTGCAATTTGCTTTAAAATATGTAATAATTTCTTTAAATATTCTTTAGAGAGAGAGAGAGAGATTTAAAAATACAGGAACAAAGCTGGTATAAGGCTGGTCCAATGTATATTAATAATAAAGTGCTGGGACAGTCATAGCACTGTGATTTATTGTCTGTCTGATGCTGATAATCAAGTGATCTTTCATCAGGCAAGGCCAGTGCTCACTGAAGCTGTGAGTGGCAAAATGCAGTCATTTTACCTGCTTCCTGGAGAAAAATAAAGTTTGGCTTAAATAAACTCAGGTATCTTTGCAGATGAGACTGGCTTGAAAGGAAAGCCTGAGCTGGAAAGGCTCTGCCTTTTCCGTTCTCCTGTCTCACCCTGTGCTTCAGGCTGTTCCTCTGTTCCACGAGGGCAGCTCCTGGAGAAACTGCCTTTGCAAAATGCATGTCTGGAATGGTTTGGATTAGGAATATTGCCATTTTTGTGGGATTATTTTTATACTGGCTTATATCAGGCATCTGACTCGTGGTACAATCCCACAAATGTTTTTTATCACTAAAATGAGAGCTGGGGTGCAAAGACGCAGAAAATGAGTGCACTGATAGCTGATGCTTCAAAGCTATGGAAAATGTCCAGTAGCAGCTGCTGAAATTCCAGATTCAACATTCCAATTGTTTTATATTCCAATGAGCAGCTATTGTTGCAGGCCAGTATTTTATAGTGATTATGGCAGGCCCAGGGTGCAGCTGCCACTGACCCCTCCAGCAGCCGTAACAAAACCTCTCTTTGTTATCACTCTGGGAAATGTCTTGGCCATTGTGGGGCTGAATTCAAACCAGCATTGCAGTCATGCACAGGGAAATTAAAAGCTCCACAATTCACTGACAGGAGTCTAAATGTCTATATTAATGATTGTATTAGGGTCTTTTTTTTAAATTGTACTTTGGTATCTTGTTACATAATTAAAATAGAGGTGAAGTTAAAGCATCTAAACTCATCATAAATTTTATATACTGAACTCTCCCTTCTTATAAATTTCTGTGCTATTATAAAATGTAAATCTCAATCAAGGTAAGAACATTTGCAATTTAACTTTTATTCTCAGAGTGAGTGTGCTTTCAAGTAGTTGGACACCAGCTTTACTAAGTGATAGCCATTTTTCACACTTTGGGAGCCAAGTGGCAGTAGAAAAATAAATGAATTAGATTTGTTGCAGATGTTTTCTAACTCTGATACCTCTGGGTTCTGTGAGCCTTTCCTCCTTGCTAGGAAATTAGAATAAAATTGATTTATATAACGTGAATATGGTATTCTAGATTTACATAATTAAACTCCCCACAGCCTGTGGTATGCAGGGATACTCCCTGTAGTAGTTATGTCTGGCTTGTTCACTGTAGGAATTCTACTTTGGGAACTTTTCTACTTCTTAAATTGCAACCATACAGCAATAATATAAGGTAGGGGGGTGAAAAGACAGACAATTACCACCATTCTTCCATATGTAAGTTGTATATGGTATTGGTTATTTTTATTGTTGAAGTTCATCGTTTCTTCCTCTTGATGGAATACAAACATTTGGCCAAATTCTTTCCCAGAAGTAAGTGGAGCCAAACATAAATTTGGTTCGTTCTCCTCTCTGAATGGCTTGAAATAATAATAATAAAAAAGAATTGGCTAAGATTTGAAATTTTCCTGGTGTTTATAGAGAGATGTGTGGCTGTACAAAGATTTAGCCTTGTCTTTCTTCAGGGGAGGAAAAAGGCTATCAGATAAAGCAATACCAATACCTCAGCACATTTGAATTCACATAAATCCTATGTGACTCCAACCAGATTTGAGCTTTCTGTCCTACAGTTTCTCAGTATAGAGGTGAAAAAAATCTTCTCTGTAAGTTTAGCCTGTGCTCATTAGGTGCTCTGAAATGCTCAGGTTAAAGTTTATATAGTCTGCATTATTACTGAGTAGGGGACTGTGTCACTCTTCTGCCATCTACATGCTTCTGGGGGTTATTTTTAAATAATAATAATTCTTTTAAATGGATGTTTTCCTTCTAATTGATCCGGAATCTTCCATGTATATGCAAGACCTCTTGTATATCTTTTTTTTGTTGTTGTTAATACAGTGTAGAGAATGGTGGCTTTAGCTTAAGATTAAAGTAAAGAACTGTTCCTGGGCAGTTTTGACATCGAAGTTTTCTATTTTATAAACCTCAGCTGCAGTTCACACTTGTGGAAACTCTAAGTGTCCCTCTTATTTTTAACAGCAGCCCAGGGTATGGTTGAAAGAGGCATATTTCCATTTTGGCTTTTGTTTGAGCAGCTTCCAAAACATCATTCTACTTTTTTTTTTTTTTTTCTGGAAAATTTGCCAAGTCTAGCTCAGATTAAGTTTCTTTGTTAGATTTGTTCTTTTAAGCATCTGGATCAGAAATTGTATCCCATACTCTGTAGTAATGAAACATTTGGAAATCATCTGAGAAGTCGTTGTAAGCCATGATAGTCCTGTGCATTCTTTCTTAAAGTAAGAAATATGTAGCTTGCAGAGTAGTTTGGGGTGGGGTTTTTTGGGTAAATGTTATTTTGTTTGAACCACCCCACCAAGAGCTTACACCTCATTCCCCTGGGTACAAGCAGGTGTTGTTATCTCTGAAATTATTCCCATCCTTCTATCAGTGCATGATACTGATTTGTGAGATGCAGATAGATTCTGTGCCAAATTTTAACATTCTCTGATATTTATGGGTGGAAAAATAAATAAAGGTTGTTTTTATTGTAACTCATAAAGCCACAAGCTGGGGAATGATTTGGTCTGGGTTTTTCTGATGCATTGTGCTATTTATGCTTTTTAAAGATGAATCCACAGTGGATGTGTAAGTTCATCAAGGCAGCTAAACCCCCTGTTTTACTGGTTTAAAATGAATCATTAGCGTTTATAGTAATAGAGAAAATGGTTTTCTCATGTCATAAATGTGAGAGCCATTGTATAAAGCTGGTCTGCTCATGCTATACTTTGAATATAACTTTTATGGAAGAAGAGAGTTTGTTGAAGAGAAACAGATCTGGACTCCAGGGGTAAAGAACTGGCACATCCTCTTAATTAGCTGGAAGGCCATGGAATTGGAGCAATGTTTGTCCATTGAATACAGCCCCTCAGAAAGGATGGGGAAAGGAAGAAAAGGCACTTGGGGAATTTGGAAAGGAATATGTGTGTTTTGCATTACTTTTTAGGGGAATATATTTATTCACTGCAGAGAATTAGTGCTGTAGCCAAAACACTCCTTGCATTCCCCCACAGTCTGCTGTCCACATGATCCACTGGGATTAAGACCCAGGCTTTGTTTTGGGTGGTTTGGGAAGTGCAGATGTCTGACTGTTAATGAGTAGTTCTTGAACTTTTATTAATTTATTTCCCAGCTATTTTGTTGCTTTGAAAGTCATGCAAAGCAACAAGAGAACTGCCATGAATAGAAGCAGAATGTTGCCTTTCTCACAGTCAGATTTCAACTATCAGCTGATAAAACAGACCCCAAATATAAACCACTTGTTGCTTTGGATTTTGTTATGAATGTCACCTTCAGGGAATGAGTCAGAGCCAATTTTCTTTTCAAGAGAGTGGAATTTTTACTCCTGTTGTCTTTTAAACTTGTGTTATCTACTGCACTTTGTTATGCGGTGTCTCTTGTAAAATTTCTTTCCTCACAGTTTGTATTTCAGCCATTGTTTTAGAAATATTTAGCCTGGTGGGAAAGACACTGGAGGAAAGACACTGGAGAGTTATCAAAGGGGACAGGTCAGAGACACTTATCAATAATACAAATTTGTCCTTCACCTCCAGATTTATTCAGCTGCAATCAGGGAAATCACATTTGTTTGACATTGGCTGCCATAAACCTTTAGCCCACTGCTGTGTGGGATAAACTTGCAAAAGAGTTTATAGAAATATTTAATCTGTGTGTGTGTGAATAGTCAGTTTTCTCCGTGGGATGTGCCTCAGGCTTGTGGATTCATTCCTTCCCCTGGCACTGGAGGTATTTTGTGCACCAAGGAGTCCTTTCTCTGCTTTCCAAATAGTGGCCTGGCTTGGGTTGGGCTTTGTTTTAAGGGCTGATTTCTGGCACATTTCTGTGTCACCCCAGATCATTTATTTTTCTTTTTTCCCTGAATTTTGGGCCTGTTTGCTCCATTGTGAATGTCCTTGTATTGATGAAGGAGAAAGTAGCCTGGATGGTGGTACAGGACGTGGGGAGCAGGAAAAGGCAGATGGCTGCTCTGCTAATGGGGCTTCTCCATTTGATCTCACAGGGAGAGGGACCTTTTCATTGTCAGAATTTCCCAAAGCTCATTGATTTTTCATTCTAGCAGGATTTGTTTGCTTTTGAACCACTGCTGTGCTTTTATCATTAGATGCTGAACCTTTCACTGGGCTGCACATTTCACTAGTTTTTTTGATACTTGCTCTGTTAGGATTCCAGCACAGAACTTCTTCCTTCCTCCTTTGCATTGAGGACACTCATTAGATTCTAACTAAACCAGGCACAGTCATTCTTTTTTATTGTTTGGAATAATCTAAATGCAATACGATCTCTTTTCCAGTTTTAGCTTAGCACTCCAAAATGTTAAAATAAAAATTTACCGAAACAATTTGGCTTTCTAATTCTGCAGCTATGTTTTATTATATACCAGGGGTTTTTCCCCAAAAAATTCTTTTAAAAATCATTTTCTTAATTTAAACAAAACCAAACCCACAAAAGAAACTCTGGATGAAAGGTCAGCTGTGTTCTACAGCATTATTCAAGGTCTTCATCCTCTTCTGAAGGAAACCAGGGTGAAATGCCTGGAGATCAAGGTTGCAAAACTGCACAAAGTTTTCTGAAGCTGTGCTTAAGCAGGAACAGCTGCACTCTTGTGTTGCCTCTTTTTTAATTAGTTGAACCCACTTCCTCCACTCTTTACTTCCTTATGGGCTGGATCTGGAAAATATGAAGATAAGGATTTAATAGAGATCCATGTTTACTTACTTCAGCATTTGGCTTTAGAGCACAAAATAATGTTACTAATTTTTTTCTTCTCCTCTATTTATCATCTTATTACTAATATTTTTAGAATAAGCTGAATCCTGATCCTTCAAAGCTTTGTTTTCTGCAGTTCCAGTTGTGCCAGCTGGCTCTGGGCATCAGCCAAGATCTTTAGAGCTCTTCCTCTACTTTATAGCTGATATTTTACTGTATTAACACAGCCCTGCTCCTCTCACGGGAGGGTTCTCAACCAGTTGTTTGGTTTGATTGCAGTTGATTGCTACTCATTAAAGATGCTCTTGCTTTTCTTTTTGGCAGAAGCTGGGAATGTCAGCCTTTAGAGCTCATTTGTCATCACTGAACTGGAGGCTGACTCTCCCTTCATGACTCTTTCAGTGACACGAATCTCAGCTGTGCTGGGTTTATACTGTCACAACTTAATCTGCATCAGAGCCCTTGAAAGGTGGTTTGGAAAGGAGCTGGAAGCAGGGATGTTCTGCTTCTGCACAAGAACACAAATACCACTTGTTTTGATGCTTCATGGCATGCTAAGGAAAAAACTTGAAATGTAGCATTTGAAAGACAGTTTATTCCTCTGTATTCCATATTAAACCATAAGTACCACAGTAGACCTAAAAATTCAAAACATAACCCAGGTCTACCTCTGTTCTATGGCTTTTATACCTACTCATGGTATCTTTTAGAATTATTTAGTATTCTCTATGCCATACATAGAGAATTCTAAAAGCTTGTGGTGGTTGAGGTGTTCAACATTCCCTTAAATCAGCCTTTGTGCCCTGGTGTAGATCAGTGTGTGACAAAAGGTCCTGATCACATCCCATGGCAGGGACAGTTATGGGAACCTCTGGACAAATTGTTGAAATGCTCTTTAAGAGTTACTTCCTAATATCCAGGAGTGTGCATGTGCATCAGGTAGATTGATGGTGGAAAAACCCATGGGGATGCTTGTGTAGGTAAAAATTTTCTAATTAGCAAAAGGTAACTGATGTAGGAAAGGGTTTGAATGAGTAACAGGTATGTAAACAAATGGAGAAATTGCTGCTTATCTTGTCCCAAATTAGCTTAAAAGGCTTCCTCTAGAACTGAGTGATAAGAATTTATGGGAATCTCTGGTTCCATACTAATATTTTTTAGGTATAAAAGTGGAAATACGCCTGATGATATTAATTTGCTGTTAACTAATATAGTACAACATCAGTAAGTGGCAGTTAATCTATCAAACTCATGCCATGACATCTTACTTGTTGTTTTAATGTTATAAGCATGAAATGTGTTTTTCAGGTATGTTTTACATTTGCACCAGGTAATGGAAAGTACAATATATTACGTGCTTGTGCCCCAGAGGAAACTTTTAAACAAAAATAATTGAATGCAATAAATCAGCCCCTGCTCTGCCCTCTGCATTGCATCTCTGAGTCCATACTTATAGGAAGCCTTGTTGGGAGTGACAGGATAACAGTGCTGGTGCAGAGCCCACTGCCCTGGCCCACCAGATATTTGCTTTGTGTTACAAGATTGAAGAATAAAAGGAGAGAGAAAATGAAACCATTTCTTCAATAAGTGACTTCTTTCTTTTCTAAGATTTAGGGTCTTATTACAGATTGCTGTTACCATTGGTAGTAAGCCTATAGTTCTTCAAGTAATTAGGAACATCCACAAGCTAATAAATCTGCCCTGAAATTTTCATTTGGTTGTGGACATTGTATAAGTTTGTATTTAACTGTGTCTCTGCATGGATGATTTATCAGGTGTTTATTCTCCAAAGTTTCCCTCGTAGGCACTGTTGAGATGATTTGATGCACAGTAGGTTTAATAATTGAAATGCTGAGATTATTATTCCTGTTTGGTGTAGGGTTTATTTACTCCCTTATCAGACACTAATCTGAAAGATTTCCTTGTCTTGTGAATGTGCAGCTTGGTTTAGTTGATACTTAACAAGTATGAAAATTGCCTAAGTCACCTTTTATAGCATCGGGTGCAGCACCCTGTGGTGAATAAAAACTTAAATATAGTAAATATTGCCCTCTTTTTTTGTAAATTCAATATCCCAGTTGATCATTCTGTGGCCACTTGGGCTGGGTTTCTCAGAAGGAGTTTTGCTGCTTTAAAAGTGGTGATGTGTTGTACTGAACGTTTCCAAGGATATCTCAATGGCAGAGTTTTAGAAAGGAGGAATGGTGTGGATTATAAGTAATCCAGCAAAAATAAATGTAGCCTGGGCTTGCAGCCCTGGTTCATCAGCTGCTTTCCCCACCCAGGTGTTTATTTAGGAATGTGTATGTTTAGGAAGAGATGATGAGAGAGGAATTTCACTCCAAGCTGGTTGGACAAGTCTGGTGTGGTTCCAATGGCAGCAGCAGCCAGGCTTTGTTGTCAACTGGTGCTTTAAATCAGAACTTCACACTATTATTGATCTCAGTACAATGAATGGTCTACTGGGCAATATAGAAATATTAAAAACACTCTAAGCGGGGCTGTAACTTCCCCTGTGCTTTTATCTTTAAGAACTGCAGCTATAGAAATGCTTTTATTCTGATAATAATATGGAATGAAAAATCAAAATTGTTTCTCAAAGTATTGCTGCTGATTTAAACCTGGTTTGGAATCTTCTCCTTTGTAGAGATCTGTTTAAAAAAAAAAAAAAAAAAAATCTCAGCTTAAGACCTACTTAGCTTAGAATTCAAAATATTACCAGCAGACTAAAGCATGGTAGCTGAAACCAATTGCAAACAGATGGGATTTTCTTATTCTGATTGGCCATATGTTGCCAGAGGAAAAAAATTGAAAAATCCAGACAAAACATAACTCATCTAAAGGAAATGACCTTGATAGTTCTTGACTGCTATATGGATCTTTTTTAGAGCTAACACATAGAATATTTCAAGTATTCTGTAAGGATGGCAGTATTTGCAAAATAAGGGGTATGGCGCTTGTTGAGGTGGTTCAGAGGGAAAATGCAGCTTTGGAAATAAAAAAGCCACAAAAACCTCACCAAAACCTCTACCATAGACACAGGTGTAAACAGAAAGTACAGAACTGGTGCAAGTCTAAGATGAATTGTTCCAAGCCATTCTCCTGGGCATTCCTTCATGGAAATGAATAATAACTGGAAGTGTCTGAACAATGTAAATCACACTTGCACTTGGAAAACCTCTTAAAATACAAATGTGCTCTATTTCTAATAGACTGGGAAGTTTATGGCTTTAAAATGTGCAGCTTTATGTGACTAACTTTAAGAATAGTTCATATTCACTTACTTTTTGGACCTTAAATTCCCATATACACAGCGATTATTTGTAACAGTTAAAGAACTAAAAATTGCTTTTGCTATATAGAAATAGACATGAAACACTTGTAAAGGCAGATGGACTTATAATGCTGTAGGTGCTTGTAATCTCTTATTGTGTCTTTTATCTATAGGGTGTCTACATCCATTAGGACTTGCCTGATTTGTCTACAGATAGGATGTATATAATTTTTATGATGTATTTATAAATGTGTACAAGTCATACAGGTACACAGTGTTCCTGTATTTCAGATTCTGTATTATTTCTCTGTCATCTTTAGAGCTGGTCCGTGGTCCTACAGAATGTTTTTAATTGCATTACACATTTGAAACTTGCCATAGGACAAACTCCATACCTTGGCAAATCCATTTAGCCTCGATTTTAAACACCCTTCCCAACATTTGAGAACTGATTGCACCTTGGGGAGCACCTCAATGGGCTTTGGATGGATTAATAACAGAACATGCAAAGTAAGTTGACAGTAAAACTTTCACTGGTGTTTGGCTGAGCTCATGTAAATATGATACTGATGAAGTGTGACCAAATCCCTGGTTAAAAACTTCAACTCCTTTCCTATAGAAGTTTAAGATTATTATGGAGTGGTATTATGCATGCAGAAAGTAATTGAGTATTTCTCCCAGTGGAGGTTTATATGTGGTACACAGGGGTTCTGCTTAGTTTAAATTCTATTAAAAATATGTTCTAGTAACATTGAATGCATTGTTGAAAGTATCAATGAGCTTCATAGTTCAGTTCTTCATTTTGTTCTTAACGTGCCCTATTTTTCCCCCTTGATATAACTGTTAGTTGTAGTTGTCTAAAAATACTTCTAAAAGTGTTTATTGTGATTACGACAATTTCAAAAAGGTTTCTTAAGCAGTTTAAAGCAGTTTCTACAGATGTAATTGAAATAATCTTCCCATTTCCCAAATCAAACTCTTCTGGTTTTGGGCAAACTTTGTAAATATTGTATTTTCGTTGCTCTCTTAAAAAAGATGAGAGAAGTGACTCTCCCAAGTTATCTCATTTGAAAATTCACTGTATAGATATAAAAAAATGTATGCCAAGTTATAATAATTTAAAACAAACTTCAGCAAGTAGAAGAAGGGAGCCCAGGAAATGCCATTTTTTCTGGAATTAGGTTTTAAAAACTTGTGTCTTTCTAGTGTGTATTGGTCTCTGCCTGAATGGAAAATGAAAGGAGTGTATTTAGATTATTTTAAAAGGAGAATAAGACAAAAATCTGGCATTTTGTTAAAAAGAAAAAAGCCCCGTGATCTGCTGGAGTTGCATAAAACTTTAGACATGGTTATAATTTACTGTACTTGCTTAGGTCTTATGGTGTGTACAGACTTTACAGTCTGATAAATGAGCAGGAGAACTGAGTGGTTTGGAAGCAAAGCGATGTTTGCATAATGCACAGAAGCCAAAATTTGAAAAAGGATCCATCAAGCACAGAAATCAGTGAAGGATGGGACCAGAGAGACGTTCTGGTTTGGGCCCTCACACAGAGAGAAGCTCAAATACAATGAGACCATCTTTGTGAAATGTTTGTCGTCTTAAAAACCTTCCCTGGAAGAGATTCCAGAGGCTCCTTGGGCAGCATTGCTTGAGTGTTGTGCTGCTCTTGGAGCCAGGAAGGGTTTTCCATGTGCAGCCTTAATCTTTGCTGCTGGTTCAGCCCATTCCTCATTGTACCCAGCAGCAGAGGAGGAGAGCACTTATTCAGTGAGGGATCGTCAAACACATGTTGAAAGGTTTGGGAGGAGACACCTCTGGTAACAATGCACAGTTAAATTTAGTGCAAACCTTCAGAAGAGGAGAAACATCTGCTGAAAGACAAGGGAGGGCAGCCCTTTATTGTTCTTAAACTCTCTTCTCTGGAGCTGTCAGAATGAGAAATATTCAAAGTAAGAATTGCATAGATATCAAATCCTGAACAGCCATGAGCTTCTGTGTCCAGACCCTGCCCTCCTGGAGCCTGGCTCTGCCACACAGCAATGAAATGCCTCATCTGGCTGGAGGTGCCTTCTGGTTACAGCCAGACCTGTGTGGAGGCTTGGGAGAGAAAAAAAAAATCAAACCTGAAAAGGACATTTTTATCACTGCTACCTCGGTTCCAAAAGAATCATTGGAAGCTTGATTACATTTGATTACTTTGTTTGAAAATAATAACCAAAAAAAAAGGGTTTCTAATGAGGAGAAAAAAAAAAGAGCTCAGCAATGAATGAGAAGTGTTTGATGTACATGAAAGACTCTGGTACTTTTCCTGCATTGTTGGGTTGAATTATGAGACTCCTTGGAGCAGGTTGTAGCATGTGCCTTGTGCGTTAATGGATTCCAAAAGCAATTAGAAATACTCACGGAAGAAAGCTCTGCAACAAGAATTGACTTAATTATTCCAAGAATTGAAAACAAAATGTTAATAGAGACAGAACACCCTACCAGCTCTGGAAATCCATAAACTGGATGAGCCTGACCTGTGAGTCATCATAATTCTCCTGAATTTTTTCTCTTCCTGGTCACTTATGGTCAGTCTCTGAAGAATGGTCTTGTGGATTCAGGTGGATGTTAAGCCTGGCCTAAAACATCTTGGTAGAGACCTTGGGAGATCCACAGTCCAGCCTCCTGCTCAAAGCAGGGTTTAATTCAGACCAGCTTGCTTGGGAATTTGTCCAATCTCAAAAACTTTCGAGGAAGGGTGGAGATTTCCCTGCCTCTCTTGGCCCATTGCACTGCTCAGTTGCCCTCAGTGAGGACCTTTTGTTTGTTTTGTTTCCTTCAGTCCAGTGAGAATTCCTTCTGTTTCAGTCCCTTGTCCCACACAGCCCATCCATGAGGAGATGGCTCCATCTGCTTGGGAACCCTGGGGGGACCAGGGAGCTGCTTCTGTGCCCCCCTTTAAACTTGCCCTTCTCCAGGCTCAGTGAGCCCATTCCCAGCTCCTTGTCCTGGACTCTGTCCTCCACCTGCCCTCCCTGGTGCCCCTCTGCTGAACTGGCTCCACTTTATCCAGTTTATTACTGGGGATCCAGAACTGTGCCCCTCAATTTTGTCACTCCCTGCCACCTCAGGTGTGACTCTGAATCAAATAATGCTGGACCCTGTTAGAGACAAGGCATGGGATTAAGCTGCTGATTGGATTTACCTAATTTACCTGATTTTCTGGTTACCTGAATCTTTAAATTCTTGTCACCTTAAAGCACTGTACAGAGGCTGCCCAGAACATGCCCATGTAGGTCTGCCCATGGTTTTAAATTATTCAGTTAAAAGGACTTTCAGAATTTGGCCCCTTTCAATGAAAAATTTCCATCTACTTTCTAAACTCCCAAATCCAACTTAGAGGTAAAGGTTCTATATAGAGAAAAGAAAATAAACCCATCAGAGTGAGGCAGTAAAGAAATAAATATACTATGGGCTGTAAAAGAGTGTTAGTATTCCAATGCAGTCTTTAAAAATTTTTTTTTCCTTTTACTCTACCAGCTATTCCAATTAAATTAAGTACTTTTTATGTGTGGTATCAGCATAGAGTGGATATTAATTTGTCTCTTGTGTTTGAATAAAGAATGGAGTTAATATACTAACTTTATAGTAAGGTCTGGCTATAAAATATTTATCTCTGGAATGAATATGATTATTGTAGGGACAGGGTACTTAGATGTTCATTGAAATGGAACAAATATATATTTTAGTAATCCTGCAGTGATTTGTTTAAATAAATTAAATCAATAGAGGTGTAGGTGGTAGCTTTAGTAAGGTATGAGACTTTCTAGATATCAAATAAGTGACACAAAACCAAGACTGTCTTAATGGAAGGGAATTTTTTATACTTTTTGTAGTGTCCCAAATTCAATGTAATTTTTATTATTCTGATCTTTTTCAAATTTCCATCAAACATCAAAAACATTTGACCGTTGAAGAGAGGGTTTCTTCCCCAACTTTGATTTTAATCATGCTGTGCATTATAAACCCCTCCTGTTCTTTAACCTGTGTTTTGCTACAGAATTACCAAAAGAAAACTTTACTGGGTTATCACAATTATAAAGGTGCCACAGGGTTACTTTAGTTTTAATAAATTCTTTTCCTCCTTTTCCTGCAGTTCTAACCATGGTGGGGAGGGGGCTTTGCTTTTCCTTGGCAGTTGCCAGGTATTTGTCTAAACAATGTTTGGAAACACGGCGTTCTCTGATGTAGCACATTCGAAACTCATAAATAACAGAAATGGAGCTGCTTTGGGCTGGTAGCAAGGAAATACTCTTTTTTAAGCGGCCCAAATGCTTTAAAACCAGACTTTGCAGGGCTGCGGGTCCCTCCAATTTCTTGAGTCTTTCTGTTAAGAAAAGTGGGCTTTTTGCCTTATTTAGTTCTGTGGGCTGGGAACATTCATGCTGTACCAGCACAATGAAAATAATGGTGTGGGGCAAGATTAAGAGGGAGGGGGCCAACCTCCACTGCCTTTCCAGCCCCCTGTGTGTATGTATTTCAAATACAATCATTAGCCATGTTTCATCAGCTCTGTTCCTTATTGTACTTAACCTGGGGTCACTGTAATATTTCTTAGTTTTAATGCTTCCAGATTTATGAAAGGGTTGCTGATAAATTCTTTTAATCCAATATGGCTTATTGATTCATGTATTTGAAAGATCTTTAATATCCTCTTTGTACCTTTGATTCCTTAAGTGTTGCAAAAAGGCAGAAATTGGTAATTGTTGATAACAAGATCTCTGGGCCTCAGAACTGTGTCTCATTCATTTAAAGAGGATTAGGGGAGGCAGGAGCTCACAGAGCAGGAGCCAGGACAGAACAAAACCACAAATAGAATTATGGAGAGAACACACAATAGGTGGTTTAAGCATGTCTGTTGTAACAGCAGGACTTGGGTAATCACGTGTCCCACCCTGGGAGAGGGCAGCTCACTTGTAAAAGAGCCCCTGGCTTCAAATGCAGTGATCAAACGCCTCCTGAATTACAGATGTTTACTTTCATCAGTTTATTTGATTAGGGGCACAATGGAAGGATGGCGTGCTAAAGGGAAAAAACACTTTGTGCAGGAAGGAAAAACTTGCTGCTACTGGAGAGCGTCTTAATTCCTATCCAAACGAAAACTCTGCATCTCTCCTTCGTGAACTGAGTCAGCACTGAATTGCATTAAAGCCAGTAAAAGGATGAAGGAATTAGATAAGTACAAAAGCAAAACTTGTCCAGGCACAGAGCATTTTTGATGAACCAATTAGTTCATGAAGTGACCATCCAGGAAGTGCCAGTAGCTGCTACAAGACAGAGCAGAGAGAGCTCAGGCTCTTTTTTCCTTGCTCTTTTTCTAATTTCTTTGTCATGTTTCCCGGAGTTCTAACATTTTTTCCTGTTTTTCCATCAAAAAAAGTTCAGCTTGGCAATGTTCTGCTGGATAATTCATTTGGTCTTATGTTTAGATCCATCCCCAGAGAGAGCTGGGCAGTCTGACAGCTCTGCACCTCCTAATGAACGGCCCAGGTAGTGCTGCCTCTGATGTGAGTGTGTTTTGCACTTCTCAGCTGGGATAAAGAGTCACATCTAGCTCTCCAGGTATTCACCTGATCTGGAAAAACTGGCACTGGCAGCTCTTTTTGACCTGTTTAGCAGGTCACTCATTGGAGAGATTCCATGTGAAGAAATACAAAGAAATAACCAAGAGAAAGGAGGAGTTGCACAGTCATTCTGCATCCCTAGGGTATTTTCTGTGTGTGTCAGGATAAGAATGCTCAGATCCACTCTGCCAGCGTGTGGGCATGACTCAGAACATGAAACTCACTTATGGAGGGAAAAGCTTTATTGCTCTTGCAGTGTACCTGGGTAAATTCCTCCTCAGCCATGGATAAGAAGGGTCAGGATAGTTTGAACCTCTCTGGGTGCACAGAATTGCATTACAGGATGGTATAATGCCCAGCTATGATTGTTACCAGACGTGTGCATTTTTTTGCTATCAAGAATTTGCAGTAAACCCAGCATGAGTTCATGTGAGTTGCTGTGGCGTTCAGCCAGAGTGGTTTCCCAGGGAACACCATGCCAGATATTTCAAGCAATAAGGATATCTGCCTGATAAGTTATTTTTCTCTCTGGAATCTAAGGTTCAGATCCTTCTGTCAGCCTGTGTGTTCTCCAATTGCATTCCAGATTTAGTTAATGGTCTTGCAATGCTTCAGACAGAAAGTGGAAGTGAGCACATGAAGTGCCAAAAAAAACTCTAAAAGAAGTCTCGATGTTGCACAGCAATAATTCATGGCTGATGACATTAGCAGAAGTGATGAGTTTCACACACACACTCTGAGAGGAGATGTATTATTTCATAAAATGGAAAGCTGCAAAATAATAGGAACAGCTTTCGGAGAGAGTGCCAGGACCAGCCATGGCATCCTCCTGGAGTTTAATAAGCAAACATTGCCTGATGGTTTTGTTGTTAGAGCACTGTGTTCTCAAACCCATCAGAGCTCCCCGTGATCCACTGTAATTCCCACATTTGGGAATATAGAACACGAATCTCGTTTCGCTGGTGTCAAAGCTGTGCTAAGATACTGCTATCAGCTGACTTTGATCACTGTAAACCTGTGCCAGGGTGGTTTTCAGGGACTGACATGGCAATGACAGCAGAGACCCAGGCCCTGTCAGTCACTGCCAGCACGGCAGCCTCCCTTCCTGGGCTCTGAGGAACTGAAAATGCCACGAGGGGCTCACTCCATTTTACAAGAGAAGAGCAGAGGCAGGAGGGTGCAGAGAGCAGCTCTGACACTGGGTGGAAGGAGGCAGCCAGCACTGGGACAGGCAGTGCTGTTCCAGCCTGTCAAATGGGACACCCGGACTGGGAAACACGGAGCAATCCCTGCTCCTTTTTTGGGCCTCACAGGATCCAGGGCTTCCATGCACTGACACCACCTGTCACTTGGTTTGATGGCTGGGCACATTTCTGATGCTCAAACTCATGCTACTGAGATAAAATATTTTTTCAAAAGATAATGCTTTATTTCCATTTCTTAGCTATTCCTCTGGTTTAATATTGATGTCTGTTTAGCTGACATCTAGACCTTCTAGAAACAGCATGTGATAAGTTATGCAGGATATGACCAATTTAATTTTTTTGGCCATTCATACCTTGGATCTGCATTGCTTTAGGCAATACCTTTATATCTTTTATTTTAAAAATAGATGAATATGGGTGCACACAAACACTTGTAGGTATACACACATGCATTAAGACATGGATATGTGTATTTAAGTGACTTCCATTCTATAATAATTCTATATAAATTCTATAAGAATTTAGGCCATTCAAAGCTGGAGATCTGTTACAGAAAGTTTCTGGTTTAATCTCCAGCTTTCCAAGCCTCTCTTGGCAATGGCTTTGTTTATTTTAAAGATTACAGATAAATTAGGAGCATTTTCCACAATGCTGAAAGATCAGTGGGAGGTTGTTCATTTAATTTCTGTGGCTGTGTGATTCAAGTCTTGGGTGACTTCTGGATGTTAATAAATATTTAGAAATAACATACCCAGAGAAAGGGATCAGGATGTGGTTGGAGGCTGTAATAGATCTTTGCTGCTGCCTCATTCCTGGAGGAATGACCTGTAATCTCAGGAAGCTATTTGTATAGATTGTGGTGACAAGGAAAGCACAAGGAGTTGTGACAAGTGTGTTTGTGATGGCTCTAGAAGTATTTGGAGTGTTTTATTAATGAAAGGTTAAACAGATCCAAAGCTTGTAGAAATGATGAGAATAACAAGTAGTGAATACATTGATTTTTGAACATTCACAGGTTTAAAACACAGCATGTTTACTTGAGGTTTATTTCTTTACCCTTTTTTTCTTAATAGCTTGCTCTGAAGAAGCAATTCAGTTTTTGTGTTACCTTTTTTATCATTGCCCACACAGAAGAGCAAAAAATTCTTGTATTTTCTTTTATTTGCTCCTGATTTCCATATGGGAAGACCAAAAGGAGGCCTTACAGCATGTTAAAATACTTTAAATATTAAATAAAGACCAGGTTGAAATATTTTCTGCAAGTATTGAATATTCCATGCTTAAGAGATGCATATTCATACTCTTCAATGCTTTAATACATTTATTCTCCTGAATTACTCAAGTATCTGCATCAGCCTTTTGAATTTCTCACCAGTTTTCTCTTCACTAATGCAAGATAATAAAACTCATCCAGATTTGGGGATAATAACCCTGGATATATAATATTCATTGTTGAGTATAGTATGTAACTTCAGGCACACTTGGGTTGCTGCTGAAGAAACGAGGCCTCTTGGTTCAGCTGCAGGTGGCAGCAGAACACTGGTGTTATTTCCACCCAGCCCCAATGTCTAAATGAACTCCTAGCCAATTATTAACATAAAAGTTGATCATGCTGTTGAAAAAAAATGATTTTTTTCGTTTGCAACTGGGAAATATATATTTTTTAAATTATTTTTCAAATAGGAGTGATTTTTCTCTTTGGTATTACAGAGCATTCTGGTCTGCCAGAGTTCAGAGATTTTCACTCTTTGCCTGCAGAAATACAAATATTTACTTAACTCCAAATCACTGATATTCTATGTATAAAGTCAGAACAGAGAATATTAAGCATTAGTAAGATTAACACTGTAACTTTAAATATAAGCAGGTGATTTGCCAGATATATTTGGACAGAATCCTGTAAAATTTTGTACAATAGACAAATATTTGTAAGTGGCACCATAATACAAAATATAAGCTGCTTGTGAGTGAATATTTTATATTGTTTGCCTTCCTTTCTCTGAAGATTGTGTGAATAATTTGTATTATCAGAGGTAGGAGATGAAAAAATGAATCTCTGACAAACATATAGGCAGCTTCTGCATGTGTTATTTGACAGTAGTTTTACATTCATTTTCACTGGAGCTGCTACTGAGAACAATAATACCGAGTCTATCTTTTATCAGAATTTTTTTTCCCCCCTAAAAATCTGAAATACTATAGAAATATTTATAAATACAAATTTCTTGTTGATGTGTGCTGTGGATAGACTGACAATGCTGTGATGAGAATTGGATCAAACCTTTCCATGGCATAAAGGAACTTCCCCTTAAATCTGGAGTCATTCCCAATGCAAAGGTGGGGAAAAAAGCGCCGTTGAGGACAATGGAGCTGTAAGTCAGAAAATGGGATTTGTTTGCTCTTTCTCCCCTTTCTCATGTTCTTCCTGGTCACCATTCAGAGAACAGGGGAGTTCAAAGCACACTTTGAATATGTTCTTCAGAACAAATAAGCAATTCACAGCTTCCCTGGGCTGTTTGAGGTGTTCATTTTCCTCTGCCTGAGTCACACATCAGCCTGGGCTGGGACTGTCAGTGCTGTTATTCAGAGGAATAAACCCAGGGCTTTAGAACACCCTGAGCGCTGGAGGGGCTTTTCTGTGCTGATAATGCTTTCCTACAGAATTTATTCCATCAATGTGCAAAGCAGTGATACATAATAGTGAAGAGCTGCCAATTTTGGGTCACACCCAGTGCCACAGGAGAAGCTTTCATTTGATCTTTAGTTAAACTAAGCTTCTCACAGCTTCTCTGAATAGCCAGTTGCAAATAACAGCTCCTTTGGATCAGCACAGCAGAACAGACAAAAGCCCAGAGCAGCTCCACAGTCAAATGCTGGTCCTTGAAAGGGAACTACTGAAATAACCTTTTCAAATTACCTCTGCGGTGTTGTCATAGCAAGAAACTGCAACCCCAAACTCTTATTCCCCAAGTAAACATTAACTGAAGAATAATGTTTCAGCAGGTGTGCTTATACTGCTGTTCAAACTGAAACCCTCTGAGCACTGCACAATGCTTGGCCCTTTGAACGGGCCATCAAAACAGTTCCTTTCCCAGATTTCTGTTGGAATATGTTCTTAGGAGGAAGGCAAAATGGGCACTAAACTTATATGCTTTCATCTTTGCTTTAATTTTTATTTCCATATGAGGAACTTGGGGCTGTTCCAAGTAGTTTTACAAATAAATACATTGGATGTGCATTCACCTCTATTCTAAAGCATTTGAAAGTTTCTTTTCTGAGGTGCTGCTTTTCTTTCCAGCCATTTCTTTAAGCAGAGGTTTAAATTCTGCACAGTGGTGTCAGCCCGAGCAGAGTTGCTCGTACACCGAGGTGATTATTGTTGGGCCATCAAACTGGTAATAAAATTCCTGCTCAGTGTACAGAACTTTAAGACAGAAGAATATTTTTGCAAGGAAATAGTCCTCTTTGACTCTAATTAGGAGTGGTTTTTAGGATCAACCCCAAATTTGCTTTCAGAGATTTCATTTGCATATTCCCTAGGCTGTTTTACTTAAAAGCTTTTATATATTTATCAGATTTTTGAAATCCATTTCTTTACATGCATATATATGTCAGCATTTGCCTTGATACACTAAATTCAGCTCTTCAGTTCTGGTCCTTTGAGTTGGCTGCAGGTTCAGTTTTGTCTTTTTTGTCCTGCACAGGGGTTAATTATGAAATGAAAATTTCAGTTTAACAAAACAGCTTCTACTGGTTTATTGGAGACTTGAGTTTTATTAATTTGGATCAGCTGGTGCTGTTTTAAGTGGGCAGAGCTGTACTGCAAGTTCCAGCCGATTTGGGAATGCTGAGTAGAGCCTCAGTTAACAGGGGATGGAGCTTGGAGTGGGTGGGATGGAGAGTGGGTCTCTGACGAGGCAAAAGACAAACATGAACCTTCAAAAGCTTGGTACAAATAAATTTATATTTTAATTGAATTGCATAGATCCCATTCCCCTTCTCACCTCCTGATTTGCTCACTGTGAAATTATTTATTAAATCTTTGCTTTAAGTCCTAAACAAAAGGTAGTCTTGTCTTTATCAATGTTTTATGGCTTCTGTAAGGTCAGTCCTACCCTTTTATTCTTCAGACCCTTTGGATTCAGTTCCAAAAGGATGGGGATTTGGCTTCATCATAACAAGAACCACCCCACTTTCTCTTTGAATTTCTGTAAATGTTTGTCCTAATGTATTGAGATGACTCTGTGTTTTCTCACAATAACGATTTCAGTTTTATTTGATTTTATAACATTTTTGAAAGTGGGACAGAAAATCATTAGTTTAAGTCTCCAACACAGAAGCTATAAACTTAACCTTTCAGATCTGTGTTTTCAGTGCAAAATCTGACCATTTTTTCCCTAATAGAAGCTCAGACAAGTCTATAAAGCTTTTATAAGTTAATGAATGTTTCACACCAGCTGCTGATTCCCTAAGTCAGGCAGTCTCCAGTGAGGGAGACACAATCTCTCCTCGGGATTGAAGTTTGCTGCAATCAGATTGAGACTTTCCAGACTTGAGAGTGGTCACATTTTTCATAGCTTAACTGTAAATCATCTTTCACTTAGAAGATTTAGAGACAGACTGAGGAGCTAAATCTTTGAGTTTGCCTCCCTGACTAGTAGAAGCCATTAGATGAGCCTCATTATGGTGTTTCCTAAAGGATTAGAGAAAACAGTTTGGTAATGTTCAAAGTAGGACAAATACCATTACAAGTATAACAACTTTATCCTTCTAATGATTTAGATGTAGAATTAGGTGTGATTACAGGACACTTGGAAATTGTTTGGAGTGACAGGGCTGATAATCAAAACCTTTCAGCTATGAAATGATTAGGAATAAGTGATATTGGAAATAATTCGTTGTAAAATGTTGTGACTGTGAACTGAAATATGTTTATTGTGCTATCAGTCATTGACCAAAAAGTGCAATTCTTGGTGTCAGCGCTGGCCCTGGCACTGTGTGAGTGCTCCTGTCACTGAGCCTGCTCACATCCTTTATAGAAAATGCCCTTCACTTCAGAATTTGGCCTGCTTAAATATTTGCTGTACAAAGTATATTTATAATTATAGATATTTGCTGTATACAAGTGCAGACTTCATATTTCAATATGAAATAGGAATTCAGTTGCTGTTAGATTGTGATAAAAATGAGAATAACATTAATTGCCATCAGCTGCTAATAACAAGTTATTGGCAATTCTAAAGGTGCAATATTTTTCTCGATTAAGTGCAGTTCAATTGACATTTTGATTCCTATTTTTTTAAACACTAATATTAAAGTTGTGTTCCTTAGGCACCTTTATTGCTTCTTCAGCCTGGAGGTTTTGTTATGTCATTTAAATGGTGGAGAGCTCCACACTGAAAATGCTGTTTGTCTGTAGTTTGAACATTATGTCTGCTTTTAATACTGCATTTGTATTTATAGTAGTATTTAACTAAATCTAATTTAAGTTTACTTTGTTTTGTTAGAAAAATGTGAAGATATTTACCATATAGAAATTGGTTACAGAGCTGTGGATTTTGTATTAACCTTAAAGCAGAACCAGGAATAAATCTTCTTTTTTCCCCTTCTCAGATTTTCCCTTTTGAAATCAAGAGACCTTCATGAAAATGAATTGTTCTTTTCTTTGTCATATAAAACAAACTGAAAGGAAGGTGTAACAGGACACTTCTCACTGACCTTCTTTAAACATAATGCTGTGTAAATGAAATCCATAAGTGAGAAATGCACAACTCTGCCAGATTACACTAGAATTGCTTTATTCTTGCATTTATTATTATTTTTTTTTTTTACAGACTCAAAGCTAAAGCAATGACCACATACCCCTGTTGTTATCTCAGTACAGAAAAAGGGGTATTAGTGGGTGGGTATTTTCCTGGAAAGAACATTATATTTCTGTTTCTTTTAGATAGCAATTTAACCTAAAGGGACAGATCTTGTTATCTATCTAATGACTCTATGAGGATATATTGTTTAAAACAAAAAAGCTGCTTTATGTGTCCTGTATAGTGAGATTTGGCTGCAACCAACTCCAGCCTCAGCAGTGTAAGGAAAAGTCTCTGGGAATATGATTTAATGTTCCAGTTACAAGTTCTTCTGCTGGAAAACAGCAACTAAAAGATAATTCTCCAATGCATGCTTATGGATTTCCCCTCTGTAAAATGGTAGTGTAATTTATTTGAAAGCTGCTTTTGTTTTATTTTTGATAGTATAGAGAAGCTCTTAGCATTATGAGCTTTGTCTGATTAAGTGCACAAAATGACAAACAAGGTTGTCCTGTGCTCATCTTCTTCCTTCTTTAGGCAGATAATCACCTTTAGAAGCCTGGATCCTATTCAGCTACTCTGTCAGTCAGCAATACCAAGACCCTCGTAAGCCGCATTTATCAAACTAAACACTTGATCTGTATCGGCACATCAGCTGCTGCCAGGGCCTAAGACACAAGATGAAAGTTGCAATTAGGATTTAGGAGGACATTTTATTATCTGAGATTTGAAATAGGTTTTCTTAGTTAATCCAAACATCTTTCCACTCAGATATGTTGACAGAGCCCTTCTGTACATGTACGTACTTCAGCTTAAGTGGGAACTGCAGTGGATGTTGCCAAGATTTAATACCTCTAAAAGGAGAATACTTGTCAAGGGCAGGACACCGAGGGAGGGGACGGAGCAGTGCCTTGGCAGCCTCCCTTCACGTGGCATTCAGTAGTGCTGGGGCAGCATTCTGCTGGCCAGCTTTTCCTGAAAAATAAAATCTATTCCTTAATAAAGGAAAATTAGTAGCTTAACCAAGATTAGACTATACCCCAGCTGCTTTTATAAGTCTGTTGATTGTGTATGAACTCTGCATGCCCAGGGCTCACATGTTACACACAGGGGAATCTCTCCAAAGCTTAAAGGGCAGAATAAAGTGCTTACCTTTCTCATGCTCCCTAAAATGCCTCCTTGCTTTAATAGCAAGGCGTTCTTTTCCTTACTGACATTTGTAGCCATAACTTTTCTATTTCTCTTGTACATAAGAGGGATTTGTGTCTGTGACAGTCAGTGGGGGATGGATCCCAATGGTTTTGTGCCATTTGAGTTGCCTTGGGGCTTGTCCCACTGTCTCCAGCTCTTGCGTATTTTGATTTCTCCCAGAAGATGGAGATTGCTCCTGTGCAGAAGGAACTCTCTGAAGGTTCTCTCTCCAGCTGGATTCACCAGTGTGCAGCTCACCAGGCTGGAGCTGCTGTGTCTGGTGTGACCACACTGGATCTGCTGGATCTTCGGTGCTTTGGTGTCCCCCATGTCATCTGCAAATTTCTTTTCACTCTATTTGAAATTGGGAAAGGAAAATATCCACAAATCCCTAAGTTTCATCGCCAGTGTACAGATTTAAGCAGGTGAAGCAAAATAGTCCTATGGCAGTTCTCAGAGTCTCTATAAATGAGAGATGGCTGAGCCACTTTTTTACAGAAGTACTGAGTTTATTATGCTAAATGAACTAATTTTTACAAATTCCCAGTGATTGTACAGGCAGAGGAATTGCTGAAGACAAGGGAAGGTTGTTCCCCGTGGCTGCTGAGCAGAGCTGGTGTTGGGAATGTGTGGCTGTACAGTCCCTGGACAGCAGAGGTCCTCCAGACCCAGCTGTTCATTCCCAAGTGGGAATTTTGCAGCAATTACCTTCGATTAGTCACTAGAAAATAATTTTGCTCGTGGATTTGTCATGGAGATAAACAAAACAGTCATCTAGTTTGCCTTGATTTTTTGTTGTTGTTGTTATTATTGTGGCATATTTTCTGTTATTTCCTTTGCAGTGTTGCAGTAATAATTAGGGAGACACTTGGAGGGTTTAATTCCTCCGTGGAGTCTTTTGAAGACACATCCAGCAGTATTTTAGCAAAGTAGTTCTTGTGCCTCATCTGTCATTTTGCAGCAGTGCTGCTGTCTAGAAACACAACTTTTTAATTATTATCAGAAAACACACAAACATGTGAAATGTTATGGTTAGAATATAACTGATATCTAGCAATTATCAGGTCACTTTCCAGTAAGATTGTAATTAATTTTTACCTCAGCTTAGAGATTCTGAATTTAATTATTTGAATGCGTACAGCAAATCAAGAGCTGTCAAGGCCTCTTGAATTTATGGGCATGGAAAAAACTTAAATATTTATACACTTATAGAGGTGACTATTATCAGCCTCTCATTAGTCGATTATAAAAATCTTACCAAAAAATGGACGTGAAATTATAAATATCGAGGGTGTTTTTCTCCTACATACTCGACTGACTGAGCACCTTAACAAGCTCTGTCTGAAAACCATTCCAACTTTGTTGCTGGTAACTTCCCTGTAACCTGGGCAACTAAGCTTTGAGGAGAAAATAAGAATATAAGTTAAAGTAACTGCAGTTTATTTTAAAATATTTTCCATTATTAACACATTTTTAATAGCAGGAAACGCCCAGATTTTGGCTTCATTATTAAACATGCTGGAGAATGGGGTTTGTGCTAGAGCAGCTGCCAGCTTTGTGTCTCCACTCACAATTATTTCCAAATTGTTACCCTGCTACCGCTGTTAACTGGGTTGGTCATTCACAGGTTTTTAGAAGGTCAAAAAAAAGGGCATTTTACCATTTTACTTCAATTTGGTGCACTACTGTCTTTAACCTGTCGTGTTCTCTGGACAATCTCATGACGGTGCCTTTTTGTAAAAGCCCTCTGAATGATGGATTAAGATCTGTCTTGGATTTTACATGGATTAAGCTTTAAATTAACATAAAAGAATAACAATGTGAATCAATTTGATCAAAGAAAAAGTGTCACTAATTATTTAAACAGGACACTTAGTCCCGAGGTTTAAAGGCAAAGGAGCGGATTTCCCTTGCATGTGGATCAAATCAGAAGTATCCCATAATTGACTCTTTACAAGACCTTTCTGCAGAGTAATGGACTAGATATTAAAGCCTTAAGTATTTAAAGTGAGTTTCCGTCCTTCTCTAAATGGAGCTGCAGCACTAAGAGCTATTTTACAAGTCTGACACATTAGTGCATCCCTGGGAAATCCGCCGGGCTCCAGCTGCTCCGGCCCCGGACTCCGAGAGCTTTCAGTCCTTGCATGGTGTGAAATGGGGAGCGTTGAACCTGTGAGGAGAAATGAGCATCCTAACAATAAATTCCAGATGGGCTGTTGGCAAGGAGTAGAGATAGTGGATGGGGCTATTTTTTATAAGCATTTAATTGGCTTTATCTTTGCCACCTATTTCGAATTTTGTTGGTGCCTCTTGGGAAAATTCATTCCCTGGTGACAAAGAGCTGTTCTCCTTTCTGGGCTCTGGAGATGTCCTTCTGCATTTCTGTCTGTTCAAAATGGATGAGATGAATGCTGCTACAAATAAAACACTGTCTTGTACCTGAAGGAGTTCTCTATTCTCTCATACCAGTTTTATTTTGGAAGGGATGCAGTGAAGTCATTCCCAAAATAGACACTGCTCTCTCCTTGGCCAGTCCTTGTTTGCGTGAGGGGTGTTGCAGAGCTTATCCTTTCAAACTGAGATGTTCTTCCTAAGGAAATTAAAGCTAGTACAATTTATCCAATCTTACAAAATCACAAGTAAGACAGGAAAACATGAAAATGTTGTAGGTGCTCCCATTATTTACAGAGTTGAGCCAATCCTTTTTTTCTTTTTTTAAGTATTACTACATGTAAAATGGCATGTGTTATATTAGGGAATATTTCTGTCAATATAAACTTTTATTGATCCTTGTCTAAATTGTTACTGTGTTTCGTGTTAGAGTCCATGAACATCCTCCAGCTCTTTATTTTCCATTAATCTCAACTCTAAGTGTTCTCTCCCACCTTGTACCCCAGGTTTCACCTTTTCAGCCAGCCCCATGTATGTGGTACAATAATGAATTACACTGATAGGAAAAATCCGTTTCTTTTTGTATGGAAATAATTAATATATAAATTTTGCTGTAGAGGTTTATACTGTATAGACTTCCAGGATAATGTTACTTGGGAAGCAAAATAATCCTTAATATGACACAGAATTTACTTTTAGCCACTTTCTGTCTTCTACGGTCAGGTAGAAGCCAAATCACCCTGAAATCAGTGGGAGGTCAGTCAGGGAAGGAGCCTTGGGAAGGCAAAAATTTTGTCCCACATAGGCACAGTTTAAAATTCCAAAAGATGTGAAAAATCAGAATATCTGAACTTCAATTTGTAACATCTGGGACTTCAAACCAGACATAAACAATATTGAATGAATTATATTTTTTGTGTTTCATCAAAATAACATTGTAAATACTGAAGCCACAAATTATACTTTAAAATGAGAGTGGACATTGACCGTGATTACCCTGAAAATTGAAATATTTCATAGAAAAAGATCAAAGAAATGCTGCTTAACTCTTGCAGAGGAGAAATAATTTATAAAAGTTAGTCTGAAACTTCGGGTTATAGATTTAACTGTTCCTTTTTGTGGAGGTGAAGAAAGAGAGCCAAGTTTTGAAGTATTTATTTTCACAATTATTCCTGGGCTTGTCCTCTGCTCCGGGGAAAGGACCTCCTGTGTTTTGGGAAAGCCAAGTGCTCGCCGTGGGAATGTCGGGGTTTCTTCCCTCGGCTGCAGATGGGGAATAAGGGGCTCAACAAAGCCTCATTTTCTGGCTTTGGCAGGATAGCCTCGTCCCCCCAGGCTGGGTTGGGATTTTGGGCAAACGCTGGTCCTGCAGAGCCACGTCAGGGCCGGGCAGTGCAGCCCCAGCCTCGATGCAGTGTGCCCAGCCCTGGACACGGCCCACCTTCCCGGAGTCTGGACACGGCTAAGGAACAGATGCAGCTTTGTCTCAGGGACTTTAGGGCTTCTCTGCTCCCTCCAGACTCTGTGGGACACATTCACAGGCCCTGGATCTGCTGTCTGTGCAGTGCCCAGGTAAATGGGGTTTGCACAGTGCTGTGAGTGGCTGACAAAGCAGAATTCCCAAATTCCCACCACAACCCCGGAGCTGCAGCAGCTCCCTGACTGCTGCACTCCCCCTGCTTGGGGTTGTGTTTGTACTCATGGCTTCCATCCCTTTATTTTCCCCATGTGATTTCAAAATGGAACAAAATGGAGTTCCTATGGCACAGAGTTTTTCCGTTGACCTTCCAACTTTCCATATCCTGCTCCCATCCATAGAGGGAATATTGGAGCTCTTCTGCTGCTTGGACTGTAGGGGTCTGAGTTGTTAAACTTTTACAGCTCAGTGGTGGAAGTTGTGTATCTGTCTTGAAATCTAAATTATTTAAATCTAATAATTAAAATTATTTACAAAAAATCTCGTGATTTAAATCATGCCAGAAAGTGATGCTGAGACCCTCAAGGGTCCTGAGCATTGTTGTACCAAAAAAAGGGTTTGTAGGTTTCTGTTGCTTCCAAAGAAAGTAAACCCAAGAAAACCTATAACTTCTAACTTGGTCTTAAAATCTTACCAGTCTAATTTTTCAGTCATGAGATTTCTGCCTGAAGTACTTTTCTTGGGCTATCTTTGTTTTACACCAAAACAAATATTTTGAGAAATCCAGTTTCCATTGATTTTCTTCCCCAGAAAAGCAGCTAGGAGCTAATAAAAGGAGGGAAGCTGGTCCAAGGAAAGCACTGTGGCTGTTGGAGATCTGCAGAGCTGGGCTGGAGAGCAACAAGAGCTGCTGTCAATCCCCTTCCTTTTCCTCGTTTGCAAGGCACAGCTGGGCTTGTACCCACCCTGGGGTTCCTTTCCAATAGCATCCAAACAGAGATTAAACTAATATTAATTTATATTTTAAAATTAACCTAAGTAATCACCAAGAAATATATGAGACTAATCACAAAGCAAAGCCTGATCTCCACAAAAACCGAAGTAAACTCTCCAGCTCTTGTCCCAGACACATTGATGCTGTTCCTCAGCTCACCAGAGCATTAGAGCTGATTTTATAGGTTAAAAATTAGTGTTAATTTCTAACTTTGGGCACCCAAAAAGCTTTACTGAAGGAAATAACCGAAGTACAAAAGGCACCACTTGCTCAGAAGACACAGGATGAGGGCAGGATCCTGTGTTTGTGCTGGTGACAGAAGTTTGTGTTAACGTAACCTCCGTCACCAAAATATTAAAAATACCCTCATTCACTTTTTATCATAAAAGAGCCACTAAAGTAATTAACTTAGAGGTGTGTAGATACACAGATATTAGAGATCCATCAAGGGAACAGTAACGTGCTTTGTGCCGCGTTTTAAACCAACATTGGCTGTGAGTGATAAAAGGAGGGGCTGTGTTACCTTACAACGATCTCCTAATCCAAGGGGGAGCCGGGCCATTTCAGTGCCACATTCCAGCTGTATTTCCAAAGGCAAACGCTAGAGCCCAGAACCACGGAGGTGTTCCTGGTCTGTCTGTCTGGGTACGGTTTAGCTCACCCTCCTCCGTGTCCAGTGTGGAAAGCACAAACTTGTCCAAGCATTGACTTTCTTCAGAATTTGCAGCCCTTTGAAAGCTTCAAATTGCCAAATTATTGAGGTGTCTCGGGATATCTTTGTTAAGATTCCTTTGTGTGCTGTCTCTCCATCTCCATCCCATTCTTGCCCTGTGTTCCACGTTTTGTTTTTGTCCTGGAGTGGTGTTTCAGTCCTGCCTTCAATCATCACGGCAGCATTTGGTTTTACCAGGAAGTTCTGTGGGGAACCATGGAGCGTTTCCCATCTGAGACCAGCAGCCTGCTTGTGATTTCACACACAACAATGGCTTTTTTTAGCTTTGATTTAATTTCTAGGCATGCTATAAATGCCCTTAGAATCCACCAAGCTAAGCCAGTGTACATTTGTGAATAATACCCTAAAGATGCAAGTATAAATGTCTTTAAGCTCTTAGACTCTCCTAAAGACTGCAGCCAGTTAGTGTGCCCCAGGCTCTGCTTCCCTGGATCCAGCACACCCTCCAGAACTTTAATTTAATTGTGTTAAATTTCCTAGGGGTGTTAATTGAAGATGCTGGAAGTAAAGGTATGAATTCTGCTTCATATTCACAAATATTTTAGTTAATCTCCAGACAGATAATTTTTAAGTCATGTGTGATTTGGTTTTCATTTTCTCTTCATTTTATTTAAAAGAGCTTCTGCATTGTTCTTTGCTGCTGTAGTTAATCTGTGCATTAGGAGGGGCAGAAGCTAATTTACAGCATAGAAGGCATTCATGCTACTTGGGGAGTTGAATCCATCACCCTGTGTTTATTTGTCAGCTGTTTAGATTTCCTTCACTTTGACTCCCAGCCTTTTCTCTGTGGCTGCTGTGTGAAGTATGAAATAAGTTCAAGCTGTGTGTGTAAGTGTGTGTACACAGGTCTCTGCTTCCATTCTGGCAATCAAAGGTTGACTCCTTCCTTTCTGGGTTTTCCTGAAGAACATGACTGCAAATCAAGATGTTTGGAATGACAAAAGCATCCAGAACCTCCCTAATTATATTTGGAAACCTCAGCTTCCTACATGGCATACAGAGAGATCAGATCTAGAGCCAGCACACACCATTGTATTGAATATTGTCAACTGGATATATCTAATTCTCCCTCCTGCTTTCCCCATACATATATATTTATATGTTGTAAGTGATTTATTGATGGGAGACTGCTGGTGTAGGTGACCTGTTAGAACATTCCTGTGGGAATAAAACTGTCCCTCGTCTTTTCTCCAATTGAACTGCCTTAGGTATAGTATTCTTCTGTGTGATGTTTCTGCCTTACGAAATTCATTTTACTCCTTTCTCATAGTGGCAAATATTTTCTATTATTATCACTCTGACAGCTTATCAATGATCTTTCTGCCTGTATAAACTGATAGAGTATCCTAAATATTGCTCCAGGTTGCTTCTTTCTCCAGGGCTCATTCTGATATCAACAAGTTTCCAGGGATGGTTTTTGGTTTTGATTGACAGCTCAGTCCCACAATTCTTCCTGACTTTGTCTCCCTGTGGGAAGTGCCACTCAAAAGGAGCAGTGGCACAGAAAACCTCCCATCTTTCAGCTGCTGAAGGCTGCTCTGCCTGGAGCCAAGTCTGGGCTCCAGCACACTGCAGAACTCTGGGAATCCCAGTTGTTGCTTTTCCCTGTAATCAGCCAGAAAAAGGGGGTTGAAAGGCTCCAGGATGAACGGCTGAGTAGGGCTGGACCCATCTGCCCCCAAACCATGTGACTGCAGCAGGATGAGATAAAGGAGGAATCCTCCCATCAGGATGGATTGTTCAGGCACTGCAGCTGACAGGTGAGTACTGCAGCTGTCAAATACTTACTTGCCACAACCAGTACATTTCTGCTCTTAGTATTAAAAGTGTGTCAGAATTTCCATTATAGACCACTTATTTTGTGGGTTTATAGCTTTGCCATAAAAATACACCTTGGGTTGAGCCCTGGCATGCAGCCATTTGGCTTCTTCTAACACAATATTAATTCAGAACATCCAGACAGTGTTTTTAAACACCAGTATCTGAAAAGTTGTTGCTTCTTTTTTCTCTCTTTTTTTTTTTTTTTCTCAAGTCCATTGTTTTCTGCAGGACTCACTCAGAAATCAAAGGTGGCCAGATGGAATTGCAACAAGAATCTGCAACATCTGGAAGCCGTTTTTGGAAGGACTGAGACCTGTGATAAGAAAGAAAGTTCTGGAGACATCTAGAGAATTCCCAGGCCAGGTGGGAAGGCTGGATACAGACCCCCAAGGCTGAACTAACAAGGTCTGACTGCCATCACCCAGAGAGCTTCCCAGAAAATTGCTGAAAGGAGGAAAGTCTTGGTCAGATGAAGATATAAGCTAAAATACTCATTTTGGAAGCAAATCAAAGAATCTTGGATCGCATTTGAAGCCCACAGTGTAACAAATGCTTGTCAGCCAGTGATCCCTGTGAGATGAGAAATTAGGAGGAAAAACAAACTTCTAATCTGAAATTTAAGAATAATTCTGATGGGATATTTCAGATCAACCTACAAACTAACAAACCCTCTCCATCTGAGCTCTGGGCTTCAGGAGGAGCACATCTGGTCCTTTCAAATCACAGCCCTGATGAATGACTGGAAAGGTGGGCAGAAACTGGAGCTCCTGGCAGCCAAATCCTGTAACTCAAGTCCTGTTTGTAAAATGAATGATGAAAAGGGGCAATCCTAATCTGATCCCTGGCCTCACTGTACAATTAGGAAAAGTGATAATCTTCGTTTGTAAAACAAGGAGAATTGGCAGCTGGGAAAAAAATAAAGGAAGTAGTTCAGTTAAATATTCGACTTATGAAAAAATTGGCCATAAAATCTGTTCTGAGGCTGGCCAGGACAGAGCCTCAGAAATGTCTGGGGAATGTTCTTCAATCAGTTCAGGGAATGTGAGGACATGAAGCTGAAAGTGCTGAGCTCCAGAGGAATAAGGATAAAGCTTATAGCTTTTCTCTAGATTTGGTCAGTTTACTTTCTGAATGTATATTGGAATCTGGGAAAGGAATGGAATAAAGTCCCTTTTCTCAAACTGGAGTTATTGGACAAGGTGGGCTGAAAAAGAATAAATTGGGCTCAAGCAGGGAGAGTGACTGCTGGCAGACATGGGGCTTTCCAAAGGTGGGGAAATTAATTTAGAAAAGTCATCCTCTCTGAGCAAGAAATGTAACTAAAATGATGGATAGGCTATGGAAGGATTTGGAGATCATTATGGCTGGTAATAGAGTGATACAAGCTGGAAGTATTGTCTTACAAATGAAATCCCTGGAAACTTTCTTTAATTATGTGGCTCAGATGAAGCACAGAATTTGCAGATAACTGATTTGGAGTGAGGAGATTTTCCTAGTGCAGCAGGCAACTACTGCAGCAGCTACTTGTGGCATATCTTCACCAAAGTAAAGGCTAAAGTGGTGGGAATTGTATTTTAAGGGCGAAGCATTTGCAGAAACTTTTGCTGCTGGATCTGAGGGATGTTTTTGTCTGGCACTAAGCAATTTACATTCTAAATGCCTTTAAAGGCAGAGCTGCAGCGAGATTTCAGGTGATTTCCCTGCAGCATATGATGCTGTAGTGGGTATACTTGCTCTGGCTTTGCTCCAGCTTTCACAACTAATTGTAACTTTGAAAATACAACAGCTTGGAGGTCAATACAAGTCCTAAAGGTCCAGGAAATACCTCCAGGATCCACAGAGCTTCCAAGCTTCTATTGAAGGTAGAGGTGCCATCGCTGCTGGTACTTGTGTGAACAGGGCTAAAGTTACCACAGCTGTGCCACAATCCCAGTTCCAGGGCACTGTTTAGATTTCCAGAAGTTTTTTCCAGTCAAAAATCAGTTCTCTGAATCCAATAAACACACAGGCTGCACACAGTGGTGTACCACAGATGGATTCTGAGGGAAACCAACCCATTCCCAGCACCTCGCTGTCAGAAAAGTGCTACTGGGCATCAAGGGAGTGAACTGGGATGGATAAATGAGCTTTCAACAATTTTTGGACCTCACTCACAGTTCTGATTAAAGTCAAATGGTGGCTGGAGTGGATCCTGCAGAGCCAAGTTACAAGAAAAAGGGGAGGGAACAGCTTCCAGGGCAGGACAAGACCTACTGCAACTTTAAAAGATGACGTTTGGCCCAGCCCCTGCTGCCTTTTGAGGATGGGGAGGAGCTGTACTCCAGCCTGCCTGGATCAGATTAGCTCTAGATGGTATCTTGGTACCAAGCACAACACTGAGGTGCGAACTGATGTATTTACAAATGGTCCGTAGTACACTGAAAGCCATCAGCCTGCCATCAGTTCCAAGGGCAAGGGAATCGTTGGAAGCAGAAGTGGTTAATTGTGAGTACACAGCCAGCCGGGGAATGGTTTCACAGACAGAAGGACAATGAAGGCAAGACAATCCCGAGCAGCTCCCCAGCAGTGCCACTCAGGTGAAGGCTTTTTTAAGGATTTTTTTCAAGGATTACTGCTATTTCAGGCGAATTTTTTGTGGCTTTGTTAATATTGTAAAACCACTGCGTGAGTTTGGTGAGAAGGAAATCATTTCAGTGGCTGGCACAGTGTGATTTAACGTTTTCAAAAATGTTTTTAAACAAAACCTCTTGTAACTGCTCCCATTTTCACCTCCCCATGTTCCAAACACCTTCCAGGCTGGACACAGATGCCAATGCTCCCGGCCTGGGGGCAGCACTGCCAGAGGGAATCAAAGCACTGGAGGGGACGGGAGGCTTATTACAACAAAATGTTCCTGTTCTCAGGAGAGAAATACATATTCTGCTCAAAGAACATCTGACAGTGGTTAAATCCAGAGAAGGTTTCACTGTGGTTCCTTTGGAGAGGGATGTGTGGGTTGGCCAAACCCTGGCAGGCTGCAGGGACTCTGCAGGATGTGGAAGGCAGGAACTGGGATTCTGTGGTGTGAGACAGGCTCGGGCACAGCTTCATCTAGAGAGCAACCTTGGAGGTTCCTCCCCAATGCTGCCTATCGCAGAACATCAGGAAAAGGTCACCTGGGAACCCCTGACAAAGCTGATGCCCGATTGTCCAAGTGGCTCTCCTGGAAGTCTTTCCTTTGGGACAGGAATTTGGAGCAGTGGGTGAAGACAACAGCTCCTGTTCTGGGATTCCAGCTGTGGACTTTGTTAAACAGCATGGTTGTGTTGGGGAAACACGTGGCTCTATCCTCCACTAGTCTCTCCTGACATAAATATACAGCACAAAATTGAAATTATTAATTTTTTTGTGTTAAGGAAGATTATTCTGCTATTAAATTCTCCATCTCTACTGTTGGATGAAGCAAAGGAAATCTGTACCTTGGTGGAGGGCTGTAACAATACCATGTGGCAGAAACAAATGTGTTTTTATCCCTGTTTATATATAAAATATCATATGATTCCTGGTGTCAATGCATGTGAACTAAGTAATGGACTGATAATTGCTACATTAAACCAAGTGCTGTGAAAATTTGAGGGGATTTTGCTACAGCAGAGATTCAGCTTTTAGATTTTCATATCTAAGCTGTGCTTTCCAAAATGTCTTATTTTTCTGTACCTAATCTCCCCTGGAGATGTCATGTTACATTTCAGGCGTCTCACTGACATGTGCAGCAACAGATACCAGAGTTACAGAACTGAGGGGAAAGGGGTTTGAACACATTTATGTTAAACACTGATATCTCAACTTCTGCACATCAGTGTGGCTGGAAACTGCAAGGAAAAAAGCTTGGAAATTGGGTACTTACAAATAATCGGATTTTAACATCTTTGTTTCATTTTAAAGCTGTTGGAAGCTTTCTTCAACCAGTAGGAAGGGTGAAACACTGGAAAATCAGTCCTGTAAAGATCTTCATCACTTTATAAAACCTCTGTTGAATGAGCTCCCATGTAAATCCATGGTCCTGCTGGGTTCCTCTGGGTTATCCAGGAATGCTGACCTGCATCACAGGGGCACATTTCATGAAACCTGAGGCAGGGATGTTTTTTTCATGTACAAGCTGTTGATGTGGGTTTTATACAGTGTAAGTGCCAGTTAGGTTTTAAAAACAGGAATGGGAAGAAGAGCACTGGATATGGGAGATGGTCCTGCAGAAACCAGCACATTGTCATGAAATAGCAGACTCAGGTGTGACATGTGCCTGATATTGGGGTCTCTGAATCAGTGACCCCACATATATAGGTGTGTATATATACATATATATATGTATATATATTTGTACTTGAGAGGTGCTTGGGCCCTGCAGTAACACGAGGTCTGAGCACCTACACAGAATTCAGGCAATTTTTGTTTTAAAATTTGACCTGCTGGGGGCTGCCCGCAAGAAGGTTTGAGGTTGCTGGATGTTTCTGATTTGGGTGACTCGGTCTCTGTTCTGATTTCTCCTTTACTGAGCTGCTCAGTGTAGCAGCTGCTCCTCAGAGTAGCTCCTCCCCAGGAGCTCACTTTTGTGTGTCATGGACACTGCTCTGTGCCTCACTGAGTGTCCAGCTCACAGGATTTCTTCAGGATTCCTTTAAATCTTTACAGAGCTGGGCCTTGCAGGGCTAATGGTCCATTCCAGGGAAGTGCTGATCTCCCTCAATTCAAAACTTCTTGCAGAATGAGGCCAAAGACTCTGAGGTAGGAAGAGGTGTGAGGAGAGCTTTATTAGTATGGCACATATTTAACCCATAGGAAAACCCACAAATTTTACTCATTTTAAGTGTATTTCACACTTTTCGACTATTTGAAATAACCACATTTGTAAAAACTTCTTTTAATGAATAGAGCTCTTTATGTACAAAGGCAAACCCTTTTTTCTCCCTAAGTACAGTCCTCTTAAAATACTATTTCTTTTGTAGGTCTGGCTGCTTCCCTCATCTGTTCATTATTGCTTGCTGCTACAGAACCCTCCAGAACTGAAACCAGGCAATTTAGATGATATTTTGTCTTAGAAGAGTTTTGCTGATCCATGCCATGCATTCATCAGGACTAATGAGACAGATAAGTAAAGGACTTTAATTAATTAATGCCAACCCCAACCAAGCTGGTGTTCAGCACCGTATTTGTGTGTGAGGGATGGGAAGGAGCTACCTGGGTACAAATTCTGGCCCCATTGAACTCAGTGGGGGTTCTGCCATTTGACTGCAACAAAGCAAAGGCTTCACCGTATGTTTAAAAGAAATATTTCACTGGGATTTTCTGAATGCTGGTAGACATATTTTTATCTTCCTTTCCACTTTTGAATGTTTGTTTACCTTACATGCCCTTCAAAGTAATTGAATATAAAAACTTCTCATCAATTCCATTTTATTCCAAGTTTGAATTGCCTCATTTTTTAATTTCTTGTGCATTTAGAGAGCCCACATGGCAACGTCTGGGCTGCAAACATGGTAGGGGGAGCCTTGGCATATTTTGTCTTGCTGTGATTTCAACTGAATTAAAAAAAAAAAAAAACAGAAATGAAAACATTTCCATTTGTTTATGTAACTAAAAAAGCCCTATAAAACTGGGCCCGAGCTAGCAAGAATATCCTTTAATGAACACAAACCCTTTTTGCAAGCAGGCCATAAACAGAGGGACATACACACACATCCATATCCTATCTCCCCTATCAATGGCAAATTAGAGCAGGTAAAAACCTCCCACTATTTGTCTTAGGAAATATCCACGACTTTTACAGGGAATTTGGAAAATATTTCTTTGGCCAGCGTGGAAGGTGAAATCCTGCAGCACAAAGCACAGCCATGGGCACCGAGAGCGAACAGACGGGCTGCTGTAAAACAACCTTTTAATAAGGCATTAAAATGCCATCGACTTGGACACATTAAAAAAAAAAAAAGCTATGAAAACAAATGCCTTTCAAATAATTAGGATCTTATGCCTGAGCCCAGTGTTGATCTCCATGCAGAGATTTTCCTGCTGAAATCAGACCGGTCTAAGGCTGATCGTCTAAGGGAGGAATTAGCAGCGCATAAATCGGCTGCGCTCGTGCTGTTCCTGCCATGCACAGCCAACCCTTAAACCATCCTCCAGCCCTTCTAGCTCCTCCTTTCTGTCCCCTAAAGTCTCCTTTCTGTCCCCTAAAATCTCCTTTCTGGTCCCTAAAGTAGCTTGGAATACACTTGGCTTAGGAGGCCAGAATATTTTTTTAATTGAATGTCCGGTTTTTATCATGAGCGCGTGAAAGGGTTGAATTTACTGATTTGTAGGAAATTCTGACTGACTGATTCAGCCAGAAATAGCTGCAAACCCTATTTCTGGTCTTGAAAATCTACTGTGGGTTTGTTTTCACTTCAAGTAATGTGCTTGTATTCATTTAAAGGTTTAACTATAGCTTGTAGTGGTTGCTGGTGTGTAAAATGCATCCAACTGTTGTATAAATTTATCCTTTAATGCAATAAAATAATTCTTCAAGAACAGTTTTATCACCTGTAATGTAGAAATACAAAAAAGAATTATAATAACTGATCATTAATGTCTGTGTGTTTCAGTCACAACTGTTGTGATAGTTGTTATTAGCACAGCTCAGACAAGCTACAGTATTAAAAAAAAGTATTTGGAAGGATGTGCATCTGTGATTACATCATTAACTTGATAAATTAATAAGGCTGTTGCCTAAAAGTTGGTCAGATTCTCAGCTTTTAGTTGGAATTTAATACATATTTTTACTAAAACAGCCTTAAATGAATATTGGTTTTCTTACACAATAAAATTACTGTTTTGATCTCTGTTTTACAGAGCACTAACATCAATAATTCAGAGAAATTAATGGATGTCCCTTCTGTATTTCATGTTGTTTCCTGTTTTGTCATTAGGTAACAACTCCCCCTAAGGCACAGTTTTTAAACTTCCAATCCAGCTTGTGCCTTTCTTCCAGATCTGTAATTGCAGATCCTTTTCAATTTTGTATTTTTCATGCCCAGACCTGTGCCCATGATAAGAGCCCTGTGTGTAACATTCCCAACCATCAGAAGAGATCTTGATACTGTGATTTTATCCATTAATCAGTTTTATATGACCTCCTGCTCGCCTGGCTTTTCAAGGTGTGAAAATTTGCACTGCAGAGGAATTTTATGGATTGCAACCCTAATTTTTGGAGTAAAATTCTAAATAACTGGTCTGGTTAGAAAGCTTTGGGCAGAATTTTCAGGTTGCTGTGAATTGCTGTTAAGCCTGTGTTGCCTTTTGGCTGGAAGTACATCCCAATTAGTGACCCTTCCATCGAGCAGTAGCAGCAGAGAAGGGATTTGGATTTTTTTTTCAAGTCAGTTGTAAATGATTAGTCCAAAAGAGTAGCATAAAACTGCGAGTCCCCTGCAGGAGTCGGCTGGAGGAAATTAAAGGATCAACAACAGAAGGGAAGCACTGAGGTAGGATTGTTCCAGGCTGCAGCCACAGGCTTTCACATGCACTCAGGAAATTGGCTCCATCAAAAGCTGAGGATGCAGGAGTGAGGATGAGGAGGATCATGCAGGTGATGGTTCTAAATCATGGCTCAAGAGCCCAGCGTTTTCCAAGGGAGAGGTTTCCTCCCCTCCCCGAAAAAGCAGCGTTTTCCAGGTAAAAATGGAATCTTCTCCTTATGAATCAATGAAAGTTCGGCAGAAATGTGAGCTATAAATCTGATAGAACTCAATAAATAACAAAGATTCGGTTTCCTCAAAATAAGATCAGTTGGATGGGGATTTTTACTGTGCTGTGCACTGTGTTTGTGTGTGAGAGAGCTGTGAAACCAATGACTTGGGAGTGCTTGGCAGCCAGGTAAAGCTTTTCCTTTAAAGTCTAAAGTAAATTCATTCTGCAGAAATTTGCATCTTCTGGGCCTGGGATGAAGCTGAAACCTTGCTGGTGGAGCAGGAAAGGATCACAGGAGGGGAAATGCATAAATCTCCATCTGGAGCCAAGTATGCTGGGAAGGAGATGGGAGAGCAGGAGAGCCAGAGCAGGCTGAGAGAGCGTGAAATTCCAAAGGAAAAGTGGAAGAAAGAAAGAGGAATGTCCCAGGAATGAAGCTCTTCTAATACTCAATACTTTCATCAGAAGTAAACCACTGGAAAGCTGTAATCCAAATAAGGAAATTAGAGCAAAAATTAACAATATTCAGCTATTCAGATGTCAAAAGAACCAGCGGAGTTATTGGTGTTAGAGGTTATTGCCAGAGGGGAAAACTCAGCATGTCCTGGGTAATTAAGCTTCATTGGAGAGCATGGATCCCTTCTCCAGGTAAGAAAGGCTTTTATAGAATGGCATCTTTGCTATTGTAATTAAACACCATGGGCTATTCTGCATATGAAGTCTTAAACACTTTAGTCCTTCACCAGGGGATTTTACTGGCCAGGCATGTGTGTTCGTATGGCAAAAAAACCCCGGCTGCTATAAAAAAAGAAACCCAAACATTTCTTTTTATTACTCGACTTGCTGTATTTTTATATATATTGAGCCAAATTCATCCCTTGTGGAGCTCAGTTGAAGCCAATAAGGGCAGATTTGGCCCATGTCTATATGAGAAAGGTGGTGACAATTAAAATATATTGTTTAATAATGAGAGCTATGGTAGTGAAGTGTCTTTGTGTCTATGAAATTATACACCACGACACCCAGCCAGTGTGGAGCTGGGACTAGCAAAACATATAAGGCTGGTTTCTGATGGAAAGGCAAAAGCACTCTGACTTTTATGATTATGATTAAATATCACAAAGGCATTTGAACGAGGCTAATTTAGGTAACATCTCCAGAAGTCTCGTTTATAGTGCAGTATTTTACCATTTGAAAATATTTCTTGGCTGTTTTTATATGTGGCTCTCAAGGACAGCATGACTGGCTGTTATTAGCAGTAAGTAAAAGAACAGTTTTTATTTCACTTATATTTGAGGGACTTTCAGCAATATTACAAAAAGGAATGTACCCTATTAAATGAAATGTGAGGACAGCCTTTACTATCACTTTACACTGGCAATTCCCAGTTGTTCCCTGCTCAGGGCATGGTACCAACACATGAAAGGCATTGTTGATACCCTGAGAAGCTGAAGATGTTGCCAGTTCAGCAACAAATACCCAAAGCAGAGGAGCCCTCAGTGTGCAGGGGACAGAGGAGTTGTGGTTGTGGGTCCTACACAGCAGCTCCTCTGTGTATCCCTGTTGTTAAGTTTGGGTGACTTTTGCAAGCTGGAGTTTGCTGTGCTCTCTGCTGACTTCCATCCTCCCGCTGCAGTTCTGGGCAGTGGTTATCCACAGCCAGGAACCAAATCCCTCATTCCAGCTCTCCATCCCTGCTGCCAGGGAGGCTGGCTCAGCTTTGCTCTGCCTTGTAAATGTCCCAAATACTGGCTTGAACACTTTCCTGTTGGGTCTTCACCTTGCCAAGAGGGGAGGTGGGAGGCTGAGAGGCATCACCAGGAGATTTCCCTTGGGGGAAAGGCTTTTCCCCTGGTGGTTCTCTGTCCTGACCCTTGGCAGCTGCCTCTGGCTCCTGGCTTTAGGAACTGAGAAAGGTCAGAGGAATAAGAGATATTCTGTTGAATCAAGAACTAAACTGGCTCTTGATGCCCCTGCCCAGGAGGATGAGGAAGGTGGAAACACCTCCCTGCTTAGCTGACAGACCAGCAGAAAAGGCAGCTCTTAAACAAAACTAAAGTATATCAGTTCTGATGCCACTGGTCTTCTAAGGAGTCTCTGACCCTCAAAAATGAGAGTGGAGGGGGAAACACAGAAGAATAAAAATCCTTTTTGCTGTACTTATTTCTCATTCTGAATCTCTTTCATGGAAATCTGGCCTTTGGCATCGGACTCAAATAATATTTTATTAGAAGAAAGCATGATTCATTGAAATGGTGCACTCCAGTATCTGTGGAAAGGAAAACTGGGAAGGACACAAAAGAAGCTCAGCTGTGGAAAACCAATTCAAGGAGCCACTGCCACACAAAGGATCTCAATCCACAGTAAGAAACAACAGAAAGGAACAAAGTATTTCCAAGGAAACCTTTGAATGTGGTGCTGGAGCCAAGTAAGGAATTATTTCTGTATTAGCCTGTCAGAAAAGGGTCATACAGGATCTGTGGAAGGAGAATATCCTGTCATTTGGAAATTAATAAGATTTTTTTTATTAGCATCAATGTGATGATCAGGACTGGCCCATGTACCTGCTAAATTGAAACTTAACCGAAGGAGTAATAAGAGATCCCAGGAGGAAGGGGATGTTTAGTCTGTCTTAAATGGGATAAAAGTTACTTTTCTCATTTTTTGCACATTTTCAGAGACCTGTTTTTCAAGCTGTGAGAAGCATGGCTGTGTTACCCATAGGATGAGAAGAGAAGCAGCAAAAAGAAGTGAGCAGAACAACCTCAGCCTCTCTGTATCACTGACGTTTTTGGCTCCACACTCAGTGATGCACTGAACACAACTCATAACCCATCCAACACTGCAACTCCTTTGCCTGTTGCTTTTGCTCCTGGGCAAGAAAAGAGCATTTATATTTAATTTTTTTATTTTTATTCTTCCCACTTTCTCTCCTCCTTTAAGTTTTCCAGCTCATATTTTCCCTGTATTTAATTCCTAGTCCCTGACTTCCTGCTTCCCCTTCTTTTGCTGTTAATAGGATGAAAACTGATTTTGGGACAATCTAATTAACTACTTCCCAGAGGTGAGGGGATGTTATTTCTGTGTTATGCATGAGAGAAACAAATAATTCACTAAGGGCTGGGTCATTGCTGGGGGTAGGAGCATTTGTAAATCCTGAATTTCATGGAGTCCATAGCCTGCCATGGAAGCTGGTTTGCCCAGCTGAGAGGAATACAGGTCAGTGTGGGGGTTTAGCTCCACATCTGCTGGTTTTCAGTTTTAGTTGGTCTAAATGAGATCTTAGTAGAGACTTCTTTGCATGTTTAACCCAGCATTTGGTAGGGGAGGGGGCTGTGTGCAGCAGACACTGAATGCAGTGAGCTCACAGCACTGCTCACTCAGCTCTTACTCCCCTGAATTCTCAGAGCTTTGGGGCATTTCAGTTTCCACATTCTGGATTTAATGTCTCTGCTGCTCTGAGATTTCTGTGTCACCCCGGGGAGGATGGTCAGTGCATCCACAGGGATATCAGTATTCCAACCCTCACTGCCTCATGCTGAATGTCCTGTATGTCTTAAAGGACAGTGTTTGCTTTCCAAGCAAACCCCTCCAGCCCACTGCACTGACACCTCCCAGGCTTGGAGAGCTTGGGCAATGTTCATCCAGAGTTAAAATCCCTTTCTCCCTTCCTGTTACTGGTGGGGAAAGGGAGAGGGGCTACAGGCATGTGCTCAGTTCTAATGCTGGGCGTAAATCCAGCCCTGCGCTGTGATCCTGGACAGAAATCCCAGTGGAAGCTTTCCTGCCCCTAACCTGTCTCCTTGCCTTCAGAATGATAAATGGTGGGAAGGAAAGGGTGAGGGGGAGTGGGAGGATCTCTCCAAGCTTTGAACTGGCTGTGTCATCAGAAAGATGAGAAGGAAGAACAGACTCATTTCAAGCAGAATTTTTATTTGGCTAAAATCCTTTTACTCTTCATCACTTTTGGTGTTCTCTTGAGTGAGGCTTAGACCAAGTCCTTGCCCAAAGATGTCTGATCAGGTGAGCCACTGTGGCTACTTTGATTTTTTTAGTGTAAATGGAAAGGATTCCCTGTTCCCACTGCCATTCCTGCCCTGCACGTGGCTGCTCAGGAGCTGTCCCCTCTGCCTTCAGCCTGGGCAGCCCTCACACACCGACTGTTTCAGATTACTCTGATGCACCAGGCAAGTTCATCACCTTTCCAGGATGTCCCGTGATTGATTCCTCATGTCCAGGGCAATCTGCTCCAAAGTTTCAGGCTAAAATGAACTCTTGGATTTAGAGGGGATAATCAATGGTTTGAGTATTATTCTGTTAGGTTTTCAGCTATCCTGTCATGTATTTGATCCACAACTGATATTAAACATGACACAGTTTTAGATTCAGACTTTTGTTATTCTCTCAGTAGCTGCTCAGATACCCTGGGCATGAGTAAACTGCAATTTTCAGTGTGGCTGTGTCATCCATCAAACTCAAATACTCCGTGGCTCATTCCTAAACTGCACTGCACAGCCAAGGCTGCAGGCTGGGCTTGCTGAAGGGAAGATTAAAGGGCTGGTCCTGCTACACTGAAGTCTATAAAAGTTTTCCTATTGACTTCAACAGAAATAGGACTGAGCCTTAGGATTTTGGCATGAAAACACAAAAATACTGCTTTTCATCTCTGCTGAACTGGATCAGGCATTGCTGCCTGCCTGACGTAAGGCTGTGTAGGGCAGGAATGGTGTTGCACACATTGTTGTTCTCTGTACATGTTGTTCTCCAGTAAATACTTGTTTGTCCATCCCTGCTGGCAGGGGCTGAGGATTAGTACACAAATCTGGCCCCATGTCCTGTTATCAGTGTGAACCTCCCAACTAGAAGATACATGTGTCAAATTTTGTCTTTCAGGACTGTTAAAATCGTTGCTGCCCAAGTAGACAGTGCTGACATTCCACCTCATTTTTCTTATTAAAAAGTCAACTTTCCACCAGTTTGTAAATACAACCCCACTGAAAATGTTCCTCAAAACTGCAGCAGTGCATGGTTCAAAGCCAAAAATTAGTGTTTCCTGAGAACTAGGGGAAATTAGAACAAAAAGAATTAGAACAAAAAAAATATTGGCCTTTACCAAGTATCATTCAAACCTCTTCCCCATCAGTATTTTTCAGTGGAACAAGAGCCTTGTGACCTGTTGTAGTTATTCCCCCTCTTCTCATTCCAGTGGGGTTTGCTTTTCTTTTATTAAATGAGTTTCTAATTAACAAAAGTTGCAATTATCCTGAATTTAACTGAATTAGCGTTACTAGCACTTTGCACTAATTAATCTACTTTTTATTTCCTTCTCTCAGGACCCGGTTCCAAAGGTGGGCTGGGGCTCAGGAGGGCAATTTCCATCCTGGAGGTACCTTGCTGCAACTCTTTGTAAATCCACTGTGACACCTGACCTGGCGTTCCCAAAAGGGCTCAGACAGGAACATTTGCTGGCCATGACCAGGAAAAGGATCTTCCTGGCAGGAATGGGGGTTTGGAGGCCACAAACACCCAGCAAGGTGCCACAAAGCCCCAAGGGCACCACTTTCCCTTGCTGTTACCCCAACCATTTCTCAGTGAGGCTGAGCAGCCCGTGCCAGGTTTAAATTTAATTTTGGTTTAAGTAGGACACAGGCTGGGCTGTCCTGGCCAGTGCTGGTGCAAGGAGAGGCTGTGAACCCTGTGATGAAACCACCACCTAAACCCCAGCATCTGCAGGGAGGTTTTATAGGCATTTCTCTCTCGTGGCAGTGTTTTCACAGTAAATAAGGTTCATGTTGGACAAGGTTTTGTGCTTTGTTTGTACCACTCCCAGTATTTTATTTTCTTTCATTTTTAATCTTGATCCTGTTCTTTGCAGAGAGCAATTCAGTTCTAAACGTGATGTTTTCTATCAGCAAGTCACAGGCTCATGGTTTCTCTTCCAGCCTGCTATCACAGGAATAAAATCCCTCCAATCACATTGAATTTAGGCTGTCTCTTGTCACAGTCAAGTGCATGGCACCTCCTTAGAGCAGGTCCTTAAATTAAAATATTGTAGATTTTTTTGCTGTTGAAGCACTACTGCAGAAACATGAGTGGCCAAGGAGAAAGGAGGGGGGTTTTTTCCCTCTGGCTGGAATTTTTCACTATAACCATCCTCAGGGGAGTTCTCATCTTCAAAAGAAACATTCTTTCTATACAAGCTGCAAAAAGAATTATTTAATGACATCATAAATTAATACGGAGAGGCACAAATTTTCCAAAATGTGGAGAGAGAGAAAAATAAATTCATGTTTGCCAAAAACACCCCAGCTCTTCCAGACTTAGGCCCCTCTTGAGCCTGCGAGCTGCCAATGATGCCAAATTGAATGGTGGGGCTTTTGGCAGGACTGAAGTTTAGCTTGTTTAAATTTTGGCAAATTTTCCTATTACTCACATTCTCAGCAAGCTGATACAAATATTTGTTCTATTTAGAGGGAAGTCCAAGCTCAGTGCTGGCACCGAGTGCTGCTGGGCTTGGTGGAACTGAGGCTGCCTGAGCCAATATTAAATTTGGACATCTACCTTAAAGAAAAACAGAATTAAAAAATTCCCTGGGCCTTTTAGTACAGATTAGAGCACATCAATGGAAAACGGTCCTCGTGTGTATTCAGGTTTTTCTCACTTGCTAATTTTTGCTTTAATCTGATTTGAAATGGGCCCGGTTTCCCTGAGCTTGGATTGCCATTCCCGGCTGCAACTCCAGGGCTGGAAAAGCCTCCACACACATGAACCTCCACATTCTTGAGAATTAAAAGCTGTTTAAACTGTAGTAAATCAAACTGGGACACAGTAAGCACACTTGATCTCTTTTAAAGCTGTGCAGGTTGTTGGGATTTTTTTTTAGTGATGTCCCCAGTTTAGTGTTTCTGATTTGAAAAGCAAACAGAGTGGATCCTCCAGGACATTCGGGATTGCTGTGCTCTGGTTCTTCATCCCTGGGAATGATCCTGCTCAGCCAGGATCTCGATCAGGATCAGCACCTGCCGAGCCCTTCCAGGTGGGAAAAGCAGGAGAAACCAAATGGAACCTGGGTGCCTCACCTGGGAGCCTTGGCTTGGGATTGGGACTGGACACATAACCCAGGTTAGAAATCTTGCAATGAAAACAAAGCAAACTGAAAAAGAACAACCTGTTTCCATCCCATAAATGAATATAATCAGCTTTTTTATTTTTCCTGTGCTCAGGTTGAGTAGGATTTGTAATGTAAATAATTCAATATTGCCTGAATATTTTTGTCAAAGTCACACAGGAGGGGGATCCCACTAACATGACTTTTTAGTCATTTGGAAATGGGAAATCTGCTTTAAGTGGCTGAACTGGATTCCTCTGAGTGGAAAAAGATCATCACTGGAGAATGATTCATCCCATGTAATCTCAGTGTCTGATCTCTCTCCAGTGCCTATAAAAGGAGCCCAGATGACCAGATTAGCATATGTCCGAATTTTGCACATTTTTATGCTAACTCAGCCTTTCCCAATCAGGTCCTGTGCTCACAAATGTCCTGTGCTATTTTTATAAGGAAAAGCTCATTATTTGGCACAGGGATTCCCAGGGCACTCGCTCAGCTCCAGTGGCTGCTTTGGGACAGAGCCTGGGCCGTGCCCTTTGCAAAGGCTGCCAGGTAAAACTTGCATTAATTCCATGACCAAGCTTTCTCTACACCCCCTGCTGAAAGGTTCGGGGATGATTCTTACAGGAATTATTTTTTAAACTGCCTTAAATCAGTAAATACTGCATGGATGAGCAGAAGGTACATGAAAAATGGTTAAAAATAGCAGCAGTGATTGCTCATTAAAAATGGCATTGTTATTGTGTTGGTCACCTTTGTGAAACAGGCAGAAGATCCAGGCAGCTTTTCCTTTGCACCCTGGGCTGCTGACCCCACTCATTTTGGGGTTACAGTGGCAGCATTTGTCTGGTTCAGTGTTGATCCAGTGTCACGATGAGAAATGAACTGAGCACTTCAGATTCTGGGCCGTGACACCCCCAGACCTCTCCCCCCTCCCTCCAACCTTTGATTCTTTACCATTGTCACTGTCACTGAGCTGCCCCTGGGCACAGGGACGTGGCTTTGGTGCTCTGCTGATCAGTGGTGCTCTTAACTCGGTGCTCAGATCAACTCACGTGTCCTCTAAAACAAACACCAGAAAAATGCCAAATAAACCCAAACCCCTGCCATGGGCACCTAAAATCCGATGGTGGAGCTTTGAGATGGTGAAAAAAGGGTCAGGTGTGCACCTTGGCAAGTGTGAGGTTGGTGAAGTCAGGCAGCAGGAGACAGAAGAGAGACGAGGCATCTTAATTCACCATGGAACATTTTTATACTAATTATTGAAATGCACCCAGAGACAGCTTATAGTAGTAAAATGACTTTATGTTTTGATATGTAAAATAAAATGTCCATGCTATGTAACAAACATTTAAAAATTTCATACTGCCTGTATCTACTGTGGTTTCTAATAAAGATTTATCTGTAGTATATGTTTTTTTTATCTAACCAATTCTTAGTTTTTACATCAAAGGTGTGTAATAAAAAAAAAATCTTAAATAGATGTCTTTCCAAAAAAAAAAACCCCTTTGCAACATTCATTTTTATTAAGTATTTCATTTGTCAAAAGCAAAGCTGAATTGGACACGTGGCCTGCATTTGTGATATATATAATTTTATATATATATATATATATAAAATATATATGTATATAAATAGCTATTCAGCATGCAAAAATTGTAGTGATTTCCAAAATCTGGTTACAAAATCCACACCAGTCACACATGAATTCTGCTGAGTGGGTGCAGGGAACTGTCCTGGTTGAAATGTGACCTCGGGGCTGTGTCACGGCCACCCTCATCCAGCGGGCTCCTTCCTGGGATGGATTCACCAAAACACAGAAGCACTTCCCGACTTCCAAACCTGGATTTCAGCTTTTTGCCTTTGCTCGTTTGGGAAGCAGTGGGAAGAATTAAAAAAACCCCACTGTGCAATGACTAAAGCTTGAATATTGTGCTCTTCAGTGGAACCAAACTCCAGCATCACCTCTGTGTCACCGTCCCTTGGCGGCATTGCCTGGGAGCTCAGCAGGATGGACACTGCAGGCCGGACTGGGACAGGAGCTTTGTGAGTGAGGGCAGTGGAGTTTTGTCCCAGAAGGAACGCCACTGCCTCGCCACATGAGTGTCAGCCTCCTTACAGAGTCACTGAAGTTGGAAACGATCTCTAAGATCATCAGATCCAACCAATGTGACCGACCCCCCTCAGCAACTCACAGGGACACTGCAGAGGGCAAAGCCAGCCTGAAGGAATCAGCTCTGGACACTTCCACAGTAAACAAAAGGAGCAATGAATACACTGGTTACAGATTTGACCTGTTCTACAAAGATTTGTACACTGTAGAGCCTGACAGGTCTTGGGAGCTCTTCCTTCCCCACCCTGCCATTGAGAAAACATTCCTCTAGGCCTCCTTTAGGCTGAAAACAATTCTGTCTGAGTTAGCTGCAAAAGAAAAGAACATAGTACAAAAGGCACATTTCAGCTGAATACGAAAGAAATCAAGGACCAGCAAATACAGAAATTGGTTCTGGAAAGTATTAGCGACTTTTAAGCTTAAACTTCATAAATATATTGCAATAAGCAAGTGTGATTCAATCAAGGGATGGGAGTCTGAAGACACTGGGTCTGTTCCTAACGCTGCAATTAATTTGCTGTTTGGCCTCGGGCTTAACTCTTCACTTCTTCGCTTCCCACAGCCAGGACCGACGGCGGTGTGGGGGCAAGAAGAGACATTTGTGCATCCGTGCCTTCTCCTCTGTGCCCGTGGCACGGACCCTGCGCTGCCTGGGAGGCGCCGGGGCGGCACCGCAGCTCCCTGACCCCGCAGCTCCTGGACCCCGCAGCTCCCGGACCCCGCGCTCCTGCCGGCCCCGTGCTCCCACTGCTCCCTCACTTCCAGAGGAACAAGGAATCTCTACAGATCAAAAGGGCTACAGAAGTGCTGCCATGGCAGTCCTTGAGTTATGCAACCGATCAAATGGCTTTTTCCTTGGAGTTTCGGGAGATTGTGGCTTCATGAGCCAAGGACCGTAAAAGTGAAGCTCATATTTTTCCCAAATAGCCAAAATTTGCTCACGGATGTTTAACATTACAAGCAAAAGAACATGACTAGCTACATCACTCATTAGTCATGAAGATGGTTTCTACCGGATGAAGACACGAGAATGAATTTATTTGGGAGTTAGTAAGAGCCTGATGAATCCAACCCACTGGGACAGGAGATGGAATTCTCTGTGTGCCTGAAGATACAAGCTCTTCACCCACACAAATCCCTCTGGAAATGCACATGTGTCTCACTGAAGTGCAAGTTACCCACAGGTATCAACACTGATTAAACACTGTCCTGGAGCAGTAACGTTGGCTGAGGCATCGCTGGGCCCTGGGGTCACCCGTCAGTCCAGTTCTCCACAGTCCCCATCCCTGAATGATACTGCAGCGACGACTCCCTGGACAGGGAGAAGCTCTGTGAGTACAGGAACTCGTTGGATGCGTTCAGGTGCGGGGAGGGGGGTTTCCTCTCGCACACGGACGGGTGCACCCTTTCCCTGGGGAAGGACGAGGCAGGAACGCGCTCCCGGACCTGAGACTGGGACAGCTGGTTGTACACGCTGAAGGGGCCGTTGCCCGGCGGCTGCGAGCCCTGGCCCGCAATGGCCGGGAGCCGCGGCATCATGGTGGTGGCGGTGAAGTGAGGAGGGAAGGGCTGGTAGGGGACAGTCTCCATTGTCTGGACGCTGTAGCTGGTGTAAGGTGCGACTGAAGTCCACATATTGCAGCTCAGGGGGGGCGGCGGGGGCGGCAGATCGTCGACGGCCGAGACGGCGGCGATGTCGGCGCCGGAGCCAGAGTACATGCAGGCCTCCCGCGGGGCCACCTCGCCGCAGTAGGACGGGCTCAGCATCTGCTGCTCGTAGGGCGGCGGCGAGCGGAAATAGTGATCGTCCCCCACCGAGGATGAGGCGTCCAGGTAGGAGCGTTTGCAGGGCAGGTCCAGGTGCCGAGCGCTTTCTGCAAAAGCAAATTGAGATTCAGGAGCAGCTCCCGGGTTTGACAGAGCTCTGCTGGAGCTGGGACTGGGGCGTCCCCTTGGAGGCCGAGCGTGCGGCCGCGATTATTTCACTCAGCTGGTGCCCTTTCTCAGCTTAATCCAGTTAAACCATTTTAGTTTGGGCAAACAATGTACAACATCAAAAAGACATTGTGCTGCAAATGTCAGGTTAATCCCCCGCCTCAAAGCACTCTGGTGACATTTGTCAGCTTAAGTGAGGGACTGGGCTACTCTTCTCACATCAGGGATTACTCCACGTTCATCCAGATAACAGAGGGCCCTGACACTCCTGCACGGTTCCTCCTGACAAATTCAAGAAGTCTCTTAAAGGGTCTTATCACAGCCTGCCTTCCTGTCACTGCAAAAATGGCTCTACATTTCCCAGATATTCACGTCAAAAGCTGCAGAAATATTTCCAGATAAAGGAGCCTTTTCCCACTCAGCAGCCCTTCCTCAGCTTTGCACAGCCCCTCTCCTGTGAGGACCATGGCCCTGCTCCCCAGCAGCTTTCTGTTGCTTATTAGGAATATTCTCTGGATGAATTAGTGAATTCATCTGCATATTAAACATCTGCTAAAATTACACATTTGCCTTGCAGCCTTCATTACTGGTGCTGTTAGATTTTTCATTTGGCCATGATCAGAGGATTCTCCCAGCTTAAATAAATTAGCAGGCAGTGAGACATGCAAATAGAAGGATTTTTTTCTTCTGTGCAAAATTTTTCCGTTTAATTTAAAACATGATCTCATCTGATGCTGGACTAAAAGGAAGAGAATGCAGTCACAGCTCACTTAAATTTGGGAATTAGTGGATGAGAGGAAAGGGCTGGTTATACCAAGCTCCCACAGTCCCACTGGTCTGCAGACGTTGAGGGAATTGTGCATGGTTTTGCCTTGGAAAGTGCAAAATTTTGGTAATGCTAATGGCCTCCTGCAAACAATTTCTAATTCAGCTGATCATTTTCCACCGGAGCTCCATGCCGTTTGAATTATACATTCTAATTAATTGTTTCAGCTCTGACTCAGAGTCTTAATTTACCTTCTAAGGGACAAACTCACTAAAAACTGCCCCAAACAGCAGCTCTTGGCTCCTGGCCCTCCAAATCACTCCAATCAGAGCAGTATTTTTGAAGATCAAAGCCCAAGAGACCAATCCAAACCGAACTCATGCTCTCAGGTTTATTTTCTGTAATATTTTTCTAGCTGTAAACTCGAGTTACCTCTTCTTTTTAGACAATGGTAGAAGAGCCCTGAATCTCTCTGTGCTGTGAAGGTGTTGAGTGGCAGATCTTGAGTATCTGAAGCTGCAAACTGCATGTGAGCACCATTCTCATACTGATAATGCTGAAGGGTCTGGTGATTCCCATGGAGTGGGTTAACATCTGGCTTTGCTGACAGCTGGCCATGACTGGACACCAACCTCTGCCTCATGATGCTTTTGGAAATTACTGGGTATTCTTTGCTAAAAGAGGTGAGAAAAATTAAGACTGGTTAGGCAGCGACCAGCATCATCAGAATTTCATCAACAGAATGATGAAATATTGGTTTGGCTCCCCCAGAGCATCTCCAGCCAATGACTTCACCACCCTTTGCTTCAGACGATGAACTCACCGCACTCCTCTGGGTGTGGGCAAGAACTGACAGCACAGAGTGTGTCACAGCGTTACAGGGAGAGCTTTTGAAGGATATCAATGGCATTCAAGCACAAGCAAACACAATGCCCGTGGCTCTGGCACCTTTAAGCTGCTTCTCCAAAGAGCTGCAGCCCCTGAGGAGCAGGACAAGGAGTGCAGTACCTTTGGAGCCGTGCCACGCGCAGGTCGCTGTCGTCACTGCCCCGGAACCCCTTGGCAAAGGGATTGTTTTCAATTTTCAGCTGGGTTATCTTTAAAAGAACAAAACCAAGAATGAAGTGTTTGAAAGCAAATCAGACCAAAAGTGCAACAGCAGCAGGGCTGAGCTGGTGAGTTCAGTCCCGATGACCCCTGAGAAATGCAGAGTCTGAGTCTTATTCTGGGCCCTGTGTTCTTTTTCTGGACTCCTGATAGAGAGAATATATTTGTCTGATTTTAAAGGTTTCCTATGTTTCCATGGTAGAGAGCCCTGCTTGTCATGGTGTGGCTCTCCCTAATTCCCATAACAATTTCATCCACCTTTATGGCCACCATTCACACATTTTTCCTCTGTGAAAAGCACCCCAACTCAGTGCACAGCCCCTCTCCCTGCTGTGAGCCCCCTGCATCCCATTTTAGTGCTGAGGAGAGCAGCCAGTTCTGCTTTGGGATGGTTTTGCATGAGTGTTGCTGTTAGTAACAACTACACTTTTAGCAATGTTGAAAAATATCCCTCACCAAAAAAGCTCCTGAGAACACAGCTGGCCGCTATCAGTGATGGAGGGGAAGGTGGTGACATGTGAATTTAAGCAGCCTCCAGGGCTCGGGCTCTTCCAGGGAAGCTCAAGCAGCTGATGAACCACAAGAAGCACAGGACCCTTCCAAACCCACAGCCTGACAGCAGGTTTGTATATCTTCATTTCATTTTGTTATTTAGTGACCGTGGTTTTCCTCTGACGTGAGCAGGATCAGGGCTTCAGTCCCTCCTTGTCACCCTCCCCGGCCTCATCCAGCCCAGGAGGGGATTTGGGGTGAACACACACCTTCCTCCCTGACCTATGCTCAGGGGTAGCCTCTATCCTCAGCTTCCTCATTTTTTCTTTAGGAATACAATTATTTACAACCACACTTCCTGCTAGCAGGAGATTTCTGAGCTAAAAATAGTTCAGTGGTTTGTTTCTTCTAAAAGACACCCAGACCAGGTTTTTAATTGTTGATGCCCAAGAGAATAAATAAAACCATTCCGGTATTTTTTTGAGGTTGAGGTTTTTTCAAGACCACAGTGAGGTCATGGTGAGACCTCCTGCCTCTTGTCACCTGCTGCAGGTCCCTGTGTCCCCTGCTCAGGGCAGTGTCCATCCCCCCAGCCTGCAGATCCCAGGGCAGGAGCTGGGCAGCACCACAGAGGCTCCTCCCAGGATCTTCAGAAAAGAATTTGGGCTCATCTGGGACATTTTCCCTAAATCTGTCAGGCTCACCCTGTGCTCCCCCCAGCCACAAACCTCCCCAGCAGCAGCTGTACAGCAGTGACAGTGCAAGTACAGAGTTTATGGAGCACTTTGGGAACTTAAGGGATGAAAGGCACCATTGACACCAGACATTTTAAATATGTATTAAATATAAGCTCTTGTGAGTCTTTTTGGTTAACCATGTTTGGGCAATTGGTCATTTTACATCAACAGCTACAACTTTTCTACCTTCAGTGTCCTAATGGGCACTTTTCCCCCACCCTGCCTGGCCACACCACATCCCTGTTTCTGCTCTGAGTCTCTTAACTGGCTCACTAATTGCAAAATTTTTGCAAGGACTCTATGCTTCAGGCATCAAAGGGCACACAGGCATCCTGCTTGGGAGGAAAAGCTCTGGTCAGGTTATTGGGGAGGAAGAATTTCACACTTGTTCCTGTTCCTGCAGGATTTTCCTATGAATGTGTAGGAAAGGAACTGGTACAGTAACATATGGCAGATTTCACATTCAGGGTGACAGGAGGGCTCTGGCAGCACTACCTCACTCTGCACCTTTAGTTATGAATCTGATCCACTTTAAAAATTCCAATTAATTCATTAATTATTCCTCATACAGCTCTGCAATTGCACTTTCCCATTAGGAAAATGCCTGGGAGCAGGAGCTTGTGCAAAGGCAGAGCAGTAGCAGGATAGAATCTGAAGCCTTTCCATTCCCTGCTGTCATCTTCCCCTGTCCCTGCCCTGGTGACAGTGCTCCTGCTGCCACAGGGAGGTGACAATTTACTGTCCCACTGCTGTCAGTCCTGCTGGGATCCAGCCCTCAGACAGAACTCTGCCCACTGCACAAGTAACACCACACTCCGAGCAGAAACCAGCCCCTACAGCACACAGGTGCCCCTGACACCCACCCGGAGCACAGAACCGAGCCCTTCGTACTTTACACCCCCAAAAAACCCTCCCAGACCCCAACCCCCTCCTGCCTGCCCGTGCAAACCACAGAGCCAGCTCCGAGCTCCGTTTTTATGGTTACATTCCTCGTCTGTCTCACTAAACACACATTCTATAATTACTTTTCACTGCAGATTTATGAGCAAGCTTTACGGGTCATTATTAGATGTGCTTTGCTGTTTGAATGACATCTCAGCTCTATGAGCACAGCAAGTCAGGAGAGCCCAGGCTTTGCCAAAATATTGTTACCAGTAATATCCCTGCTCCTCCAGAGCTGCATCCTGGCTCATCCCTTGTGCTTAAAGCCAGGATGGAAACTTGTCTTTTAAAGCAGCAGAACAGGAAGATCCTCTCTCAAAGTTCCTGACCAGAAATGAAGCATTTCTACCCAAAAAGCTGCCTACCTTGTGGTTCTGGTAGGAGGTGACTGAAATGAAGGAGGTCTCTGGGAAAACGTGGGTGCAGAAAGCCGTGTTCTTGGAGCCGAACGCGTTGTTCTCGTCCGCCTTCACAATGTGCAGCCGGGGCTGGTATTTGTGCATTGAATTAAGGATGATCTGAAAAACAATTGATGCTGAAGTGAGAAATCCATTCAAAAAAGAGAAGAGACAAGCCATGGCTGTTGGACACTTTGCAGCAGGACCCAAAGCCCAGCAGAGCTCAGCTTTAGCTTTGCTTGCGAATTAAAAAGGAAAATTGACGTTCTAGAAATGCACATGAACCAAGGCACACAAGGTATCTGCAGCTCTGGCAAGCAGAGCTGAACTTAAAGCTTTCCTGGTAAACCCTCATTTTCCTATTGCTATTGGATAGAATCAGTCTGGGTGGAAAAAATGTCATAATTTTTTTTTTTCCCAGCTCACGCCGAAGCTGTACAATATATAATTCACCAGCAGACTGGTCTGTAAAGATTCCTAATAAATACTTTACTGAGCTGAAAAATACACAGTTTAGCAGAGGAAAAAAAAACAACACAGAAGCCACAGGGGAAAGAAAGCTAGAAAGCTATTTTTCTTTTATCTGCTGGTAAAAAAAAATAAAACTACAAAGCAGCAGATTGGGTTTTCCTGCTGTTTGTGGAGTGGCTGAGTGTGGGTGGCTGGTCCAGGCACCTCTCCCCTCCTCGAGTCTCAGCCAGTGAAAGGCAGGACTGGCCAAGGGATTTTTTATGGAGGGTGCCAGGGGGGCTGGGGAAGGGCTGAGGTCCAGCAGGGATCAGAGCCTGGCTCCAGCACAGGGCCCCTCTGGTGGAGCTCTCAGGGCTCAGAGGGGCTGTCCAGGCTCATCCTGTCCCAGCATTGAGATTCCACAAAGAAGGGATGTGCCCAGACACTGCAGAAGAAAATGGCTTCAAGAAATGGAATTTCTTTTAAGAAGTGGGATGGTTTTAAGAAAAGCCTTTATTCCTTTTACTGGGCAAAGAAGAAATATTGCTGCCTTGTTTTCTCAGCATAATCCTTTCCAATCTCCTCTTTCCGCTCCCAAATGGGCTAATTGAGCCCGGCTGCTCCGGGGGGAGAGGGATTCCAGCCAGGCTGTCACCCCTGGGGTGCCCAAAGCAAGGACAGAGACAGGCAAAGAGCCAAGAAGGGGACACTGTGGTGGGTGGGGTATTTACCACTGGTGGTAAATAAACGGGTGGATGGATGGATGGATGGATGGATGGATGGATGGATGTGCACAGTGTAGCAGAGCACCATCAGTTCACACTAATTACGGGTTTAGCCAGTTTTAAATGAGAATTACCAAGAAGCAGAAGGTTTTTGTTCTGTGATTGCTCTTTGTGTTCAGGAACCCTTTCTTCTCCATGATTCCCATGCCCAGGAGAGCTCACAGCAGCAGCTCCAGGTGCTCCAGCCGGGATGGGAGGCAGTGCATGGAGCTTGTGCTCTCTAAACCCCCTCTGCTGCTGCAGGTCCCCCTGCCCACAGTAGCTGCTGCATTATGCACCACTTAAATGCAATTTTTACTGTTGACGTTTTCCAGACAGCCCTCCCTGCTCCCCAAGAGAGAGAACGAGGAATTTTTGGCATTTTATCAGCTTTGCATCAAGCCTCTGAACCACTTTGTGGCTGTTGAGGTGCAGGGGGTAGATCTGAGAGGGTCGGCTCAGGTTTTGGGCTGGAGCTTTTTCGCTGCTTTCATGTACCAGCCACTCATAAAACAAAGTAACACCCGAGGGACAGGACTGTCATAAGAAGGGACATTTCAATTCTCAGTAATTAAGGGTTGAGCCATGCTGATAAATAATGGTTGTCTGGAGCAAAAGCTGGGGTTTGCTGAGCTCTCCTCACTGTCTGTCCCACACTGCCCAGGACAGGTGACTTTTCCCCAGAGCCAGAGCAACTCAGCCTCAGGATGAAGAAAACAACTTTAAACTGAGATTTCTAAAGGGAAAATAAGGACCCCAAGTTTTGATACATCCTGCATGAATAGCCTGTGTTCCCCCTCCAAAGCAGGATCCACTGGGCTATAACGACCCCTTTAAAAAGGTAAGTGTATTTTTAATGACATCTTCAAAGCCAAGGAGTCCAAACAATTTCCAAAATGAACAAATGAACTTCTTGGAGCCTGATAGAAGAATTCAGGAAAGGGTTTCTGACAGATGCTCAATGTTTCAGTTGTGCCTGCAAATCTGCCTGGAGGTTCATCATGGAAAAAAACCCTAAAGGGCCTAATTTTGCCACTGCATTTACAAGGTTGGGATTTCTGTCCCTTGCACCCAAGTGAGTATTTGCCCACCTGTCTCAGTGTAATTCCTGTCAGAATTTGAGTGTGTGGCTCCCCACCAGCTGCACAGGGGATTTCTCACATCTTTTGGGGGGTCAGCAACAACTCTCTGCATAAAACCAACGTTTCACAGGCTTGAGAACAAGAACTCCACACATCTTCCTCACCTGTGCTTGCTGTAATCCCTGTGCCTTCAAAATCCCTACAAACCACCCCAAAAACAACCTTTAGCCACAAAACACCGCGTCTGTGCAAAGTGAAATGCCAACAATTCAGGCTAAATAGTTTTCAAGGCTGCTTTGGAAAGCTAAAAATACACAAAACAAATGTAAATTCCACTCCAGTGACAAACATCAGTGGAAAGATTAACTTCAAGAATTGTGTCAAAAATGAGAAGTATTTTAATGGATGGGACAGAGCACTGAGCAGTGACGTAGGAGCCCTCAGCCTCAAAGGTGATGCTAAAACAATAACCTTGTATTCTCCTGCACTTACCTTTCTCATTGCAAGGTCATGGGGAGCTTAATTCAGTGTCAGACACTGCCACAAACATTTTGAAATTGTTTTTGTACAAAATGTAGAGAGTTTGGGATAGGCTGGATGCTAAAAAAGAAATGGTGCTGCCTCATCTTGCTGCTGGTGTGTTGGTTAGAAGGGAATTTGAGCATGATGAAGGACAAAGACAAAATTAGGAAGGGAAATGAGAAAAACAGTTTCCTGAGGAAATTCAGGAACTGAAAGCTTCTCTCTGCAACTTGGTGTTCTTGTCCATTTGTCCACAAAAGAGCAGCCCAGACATGGATAATATATATAAATAAATAATAATATTTTTAATGTATTAAAACCAAAACCAAACCAACAAATGGTAAACCAAACAGATATCCCAACCAGAATCCTTAATGGATGGACCATGCCTAATTTAGGAAGTACTGGCTCAACAGTCTGCCACAGGTCCTGTGGGGATTCCATCTCCCACCACCACCACCCCAACACTCTCTCTGCTTGGAAAACACACATTCCAAGAAAAAAATCAATTTTAAATATGAGAAATGGCATCTTTCATCTCTGAGAGCATCACTGGGGAAGCACCAAAAGGCTGCAATGAAACCACCTGCAGGGACCCAGTAGTGGGGACCCTCCTGGGCTGCACTAAGAGCTCCTGGATATTTTGAGAAATGTTTTGCACCTCTTGGCTGCTCCCCTGCCCCTGGAATTGCCTCAGTGCTGGCAGAGGAGCCAGAGCATCCCCAGGGTGATGTCACTGCTACCCCCTCCATGTCACACGTGCTGACCAGGCTGTGAGACAGCCCAAGCCCAAAGTCCAATGTGAGCTTACACAAACATCCTTTATTTTTACTTTCACCCCCATCTCCCTCCTTTGTGCTGCTCACACACTTGCACCAGGAATTTCAGCTGTTAAAGAACTCAACTTCTTCATTTTTTTGTCATTCCCCAATCAGCAAGAAATGTCAAAAAAAAGGGTGTCATTTGCTCCTCTCACTTAATTTTACTTAGGAAAACAAACTCCTCTAACTTCTAATCTCTCACACTGCTGAGTAATGTCAGCTCCAGGGCTCAAGGGCTTCAGCCAGTTTGCAGGATGGGGCCCAAAGGCCGGGAGCTGAGCAGGGGAAATGGTGCCACATTCTTTGTCACAAGGCAAACTCGCCTTGAAATCACCAGTAAAATGTATTTACTTTCATATGAAATTTGGGGAGTTGATTTAAGAGCTCCCTGTTTCGCCAAGGTATCAGATGTCATATGATGCAGTGGTTGCTATGGCAACCCCCCTTTTTATATTGAATAGTAAATGGCTACGAAAAAGCCACATAATTTTATGGTTGCTCCCAGGGGATCACATAACTAATATAAAATCTTGCATTTCAATATATTTTCTGCTTCTTTCTTCCTTCCCTCTATTCTTTCAAAGTGAAAAAGCCTTTGAGCTGAGGCTGGCCCTGGTCCCGCATTGGGACTCGGAGCTGGAGCGCGACGGCCCAAAACAAAAACCTGACAATCCCGGTTTTTTGCATGGAAAAAATGGTGTTTTAATCAAGGAGGCTCTGCAGAATCATCTCAATTAATATTTAGAGCATTTAGTGGTATAAGGCATCCCAAACTGAAGGGGTTTTTAGGAGTGAATGGTTTGGAGGTGCTCCATCAGCACCGGAGCTGACCCAGCTGTGCTGCCCGGGATGTGTCCAGGGGGATGCGGGATCACAGCTCCCTCTTCTCCTGCATCCTGGGACTCACAGGGACACCTCACCCCAAAGCCAGCCATGAAAATCACACCATCATTTACACTGGGGAAGACCCTTAAGATCCTCTAGTTCCACCAAATAAAACATTATATCCCACACCCTCTCCAGCAGATAAAACACGAGGTCTAAAATTCCCTGAATCTCATCCCGTGGATTTCCCTTTCCAGGGAAAGATTCCCTTTGCTCTGCCCCAAGGCAGGGACAGGCTGCAGCCCCCACCAGCACAGGCTGGGCTCTTCCCAGCCAGTCCCAGTCCTGAGTCCAGCCAGGCTGCTCCTGCAGGGCTGTGGAGGAGCCTCCCAAATCCACACGTTTGTCCTGGCAGTCGGCACAGCAGGGAATAAAAGAAAGGCTGGAAAATCCTGGGAAAAGGTTCAACATGAGCTCAGACAAACAGTTCCTCACAAGATGGCCAAAGCTGGGATTTCTGGGTTTTTTCTGTCTCAGTCCTTTTTCATCTCCCATCAGCTGGAATTCATCAGGTGTTTCCTGGCCTTGGGATACAGCTTTGGGGTGGATTCCACCTCCACTCTGGCACAGGAGGGTTTTTCTGGAGGGACCCCAGGTGTGACATCCTGGGACACCCCAAGTGTCACCCCCACGCTGTCCCCTGCCCTCCTGCCCTGCCCAGACAGTGACCTCTTCCCCTGCCCTTCCCCAGGCCGGCTCCCACTCCAAACTAGACCATTTCAGGATCCGATTCCAGTTAAATTTTACCAAAATCCACTGCATTTGACTCACATAAAGCAGCAATGTAACAACAAAAAGATTTAACAGACAGAAGTAAATCTTCTTTTCAACCACCAACTCCACTGGCCACTTCTTCCCCAGCTATTTAAATGGAAGCCCTGGATCCATTCATCCCTGTGGAACACACACCATTCCCAGTGGCACACAGTTCTGCTCCGCTCCCTTTTTTTCTCAGCAAACAATGTAAAACTTCGCATCAGACTTTGTAATTTATTTGGGCACCACTAGTGCTCTGACTTCCTAAAATGAATGGGTACCAAAAGAAAAAAAAAAAAAAAAAGAAAATAATCTTTTCATGGATATTCTTTCAGCAGAAGGCTTAGTGATGCTCTGAAAAAACTGCCTGCAAATTTAGGGCTGGACAAAAGGGTTTTCCCAAGGTTTAAATGGACTGAGAAAAAAGGTGGTTTAGTACTGGGAGAGATTTTATATATATATATATATATATATATATATGAACTCTTATACATCATAAATATAAATATAAATATAAATATAAATACATATTGCATATATTCCTTATATATATATATATCAGAAATCATATATACTATTAAAAAGAAATCATATATACACATATACAAAATACATGTCATATATATATACATATAAGCCATTTTTTACTGAAAATAAGGGTGTGAAAGTGCTCTCCTGCTACAAAGACACCACAGCATTGCTCTGAGCAGGACAAGAGGGGTGAGGCTGTGTCCTTTCCCCCCAGGCAGGATTGCCCCTGGGAGCTGCTGTGGCCCCATCCCTCCCTCCCTCCCTCCCTCTGGTGATCCCAGTGCCGGGGGGAAGCTGCTTCCAAGGCAGCACATAAACCTCCCACCAGCACCCGAGAGGAAACTGCTTGGCCACAAGTCATAAAGCAAACAAATAAAAAAATTATGAATCAAAATTAGGGTTTTGCAAGATTAGCAGGACGTGAAGCTAATTAAAAGCGCCTGAGTGCATCTGACGGGCACAGGCAGAAAAAGGCTGAGATTTAATTAATAGAAAAATGAAAAGGAAACCCCAGGACTAGGGGAAAAATTAAGGCTTTCAGTGATAATCACATAAAACCAAGTGTGCAAATATTAAATCTGAAGAGAAATAACAAACTCATCAGCTTTAAAGAGTAAAGCCAGTAAACAGCAGATTTGGGTCAAGAAAAACAGGAATATCACTTAAAACGCTGTCATGAGTGACAGGGCATCTATAATATCCTGTAGCTTTAAACCTCACTTGGTTACATCTCAGAAACTACAACAAAAGCTTTATTTTAAAAGTAGATACAGTAATTAAGGCAATTAAAAGGCACCAGCAGCAGCCCAGGAGCAAGGTAGGTACAAGGCTTGTAACAAAACCAAGCCCTGCAATGCTGAGGAGGATTAAATTAAATATTTACTTTTATTTGTCACAACCTCCACTTCTAATCTCCATTTATTACTTATCTCCTTCATTTGTTTGCTTGTTTCCCTGCAGGAATACCTTTATACATTCCAGAATCTATTCTTCGTATTTTTTTCAAGAAAATAATTTCCAATTGATCTGGTCCCAGTCAGAACCTCTCAGGAACACTGATGTGATGCTCCTGCCCTTTCCAAGCTGGCCTGGCTGCAGGAGCTGAGTCCTCTGGCAGAGAGGTTTCATTTCAGTGGAGTCACTGACAACAACAGCACAACAACAGCACAAACCCCTCCTGGGATGCTCTCGCTCCTCTCCCATTTTCCAGCCAGTGAGCGCTGCCCTTACGTGACTCTGAGCGCTCACAGCCTGCCCAAAACCAGGCAAGAGAGGCCTGGGAGTAAGGCTGGAATGTTTTCTCCCACCTGCCATCCAGCTCATCGTTAACTCCTCTGGGTACTAAAAGCCCCATTCCTCAGATCCTCAGAGAAGGATCCCGGGCTCCTGAGCTGCCAGCACATGTCTGGAGCCACCAGTTGTGGTCAGTCCTCCAGCCAATGCCCAAAAGGCCTCCCCATGTCCTCCCTACAACCTCACTGCAGCTCTGAGCTGCAGCCCCTCAGCCACCCCCTCATGGCCCTTCACACCCCCCTGTGCACCCTTCACCCGCCGGGGCTGGGAGCTGCCCCACAGCTCCATAAGGATGATCTCACGGGCACCTTCCACCCTCTGTTTATGTACTTTAAACCTCTGAATAAAGTGGAATTCCATTCCTGAGGATTTATCACTGTGGAGAGACACACTTGCTATTTTCCCATATTGCCCTGAATCGACTTTCTAAAGAGGTACAGGTGTTATGTTCCCCTTTCCAGCAGAGATGGGATTTTTGTGCATCCTCTACAGCTGAGATTAGCACAAAAAAACCTGGAGTGATGGAGCAATTCCTGTTTTTTCACCTGGAAAACACAGCTAGGCATTTCCCAGGCAGCATCCACTGGGTAAGGGATGTGCCACCCTTGCTGGCACTTACAAGATAATTTTCACCTCTGCAAATGCCCTGTTACTCCCGTGGCATCAGAGAGCAAAGCACCAGTCCCGCCAGCATCCCTCATGCTCATAATCACTCACCAGCCCCACATAAATCAGAGGCTCTATCAGGCTGATTATCTCTGCATGTAATGCTTTGAAAATACATAAATTCAGATTTCACTCTAAGCATAGGTGGCTTACAGTGCTTTCTTTGGGATCAGATAGACCTCACTGTAGCTAAACATTACAGTGGCTGCTGATTTCTTAATCCATTCTCAACATGAACGTTCCTCAGTTGTTAAGCCTGCTGTGAAAGAAGCCTTTCATGGATGAAAAATCCCCCCGGAGCAAAATATACAGCCCACGTTTTCAGGCTGTGGTGTGTGAGCTGGGCACAGGCTTACCTGCCACAAAACCTGCTCAGCCACAGGGGTTTGAGGCAGATTACAGAGCTCTGAATTTGTTCTGATATAAAACCTGCTCAGTTTTACCTGCCTGCATTGACAAATGCCTCCCATGCCTCTGGCTGTAACTAATAATTTACCACAACAGGTAACAGGCCAGGGGAAGCAGCAGGAGTGAGGTTTGTGAGGCTGGAGAGGAAGGGCTGGGTGTCAGAGAGTGAGGCTTTCCCACATCCCCAGCACGGTAAATAATCTCCAGTCTAATTCCATGGATTGCAGCAAAGGCTTCAACTCCACAGTTTATTAATTAAGATGTTTATCTTACTTATTTTAAGCCTCAAATGTGCCTCCACTTCTTATAAACTCCATGGGGCTGCTTGTCCCTGGTATTAAGCAGCTATTGCAGTGCACAGAGTCAGGGCATGGATTCATTTATCAACGGAATAATGTGAAATTTCTGCCACCTTTCAGGTGAGATCCTGGGAGCTGGCTCAGAGGAGCTGCACCCCATATAGGGATGGGGACACTGCAGTGGCCAAGTGGCTGGGCAGCCGCCCACACACCCAAAACTGCCCCAGCCAAGGCTGCAGAAATCCTCACTCCACGTGGTTTTGAGGTTTGGAGGAAATCAAAGACAAAAGGAAAGGCAGGCAGGCTCCGCTGGCGCATGGGAAGGCAAACAAACCCTGTGGCTTTTCTGACTTGTTTTTCTTAGGGAGCTTTAAGAAAGTGTTTGCAGTCGCTGGGAACAAATTCCTAGAAATGAGAAGCTGTTATTATTCCTAACGTAATGCCTTCGTGGGACAGGCCCTGCCTGGCCCCGGGACATCGGCCACCCCTGCAACAGCACAACAGCTCTCAGTGTGAGTTGATGGGAGCATTCCCCCTCTCCTGGTGCAGGGTCCAGCTCTCCCCCACATGCACCACAAAAAGTGCAGCACCACGTCTCTAAAGCAGATTATTAATTTAGAAGCCTAATGAGGAGCTCTCTGAGAATGGGCTCAATCCCACTTAGGCAGGTTGTCAGTGCCTGAACTGAGCAGCAAACCAGGCACTTCAAATAGATTATTTCAGGCATTTTCCCATTAATGACAGAGGAAAGGTGCTGGGCAGTGGTACAAGGCTGGCATGGCTCAAGGGCACTGAGCAGGACTCATCTGGAGCCATGGCATGGTGGATATTACCCCAAAACCTCAACTAGAGTCCCTACTGTCTCACTAGGGAAATCTTGTGGGAAGACAAGCAGGCTGTTCATTGGAAAGGGGGGGGTGTTTAAAATCTCCCCTGTTAAAATGCAGCATTAAAATCTCAGTTAAAAAATGACAAAGTCAGGAAAAGCAAACGTTTAAAGTTGCAAAACCAACACGGCACATCCTGTTTGTTTTACAGCCACATCGCACATCCTGTATGTTTTATGGTTTACATTTTACAGCATAAACAGTCGTATATTAAGCTGCAGAGTTAACCAAGAGAAAAACAGAGAGCAAAAAGTGCCACGTGCGAAGCCAGGGGGTCGGGATGGCTGTGGCACCGAAACGGTGGCAGGAGTGGCTCTGTGACACTTTTACTGTGCGAGCCCTGATGCAGTTGTTTCATTTCATTTCCGTGGTGCTTCCCCCCTTCAGGGGGAGCAGAGATGGGCTGTGATTAATAACAGCAGCATTAAACGGTGCCGGGGAGCCTTTGAAGTTCACACATGTTTCGGTGGGGTCAGTAGGTTGGGGAGGGGGTCAGGGCCCAGCGCGGGGCTGGGTTATCACCGGGTCCCTGCCAGAGCCCGGCGCGGCCGCGGCACCGGCGACGCGCGGCACCAACGCACGGCTTTCGGAAGCTCAAAATCTGCAAAAAATTACAAACACTGGCAAAAATTCTGGATTTTTAGCAGTGTTTTCAGCTGGTGGGGTCATCCTGCCTATGGAGTCAACTCCCTAAAGCTCCAGCTGATTTAGCTGTTTCAGAATTGCACTTTCTGGACAGCTTTGGGAGGCATCAGGATGTGGACTCCAAATGAAAAGCTGCTCTTTAGAGGCTCAATGCACAATCACTTTAAGCAAGACAGATACACCCCTTCCCACTCTGCACCCTTCTCACAGCCTCCCTTGCCTCCCAAACTGCTGCTGCTTAAAACACCATCAGGTTAAAAATCACATTTTGATGATATAAATTAGATTCTCTTACCTGTGGTACAAAGAGGAGCTGATGGCTCTATACCTAGAAGAATTTTAAACTCTCTTCCCTTCCTCTCACCAAGGACAGTTTATTTTTATGTGACTTTCAGCTCAAATTGTGCAAACCAGACAGGTCTGTGTTTTTATATGCAGTATCTGAGCACTCACTCTCCTGGCAGGCTGGAAGGGTCCTTGGTCTGAGTTATTAAATGCATTGGGGAAGATAACTGTGTGCTCCCCACCTCTGCATTCCCAATACACATGAATCAAGATTTTCCAAATAAAATACTTCATCTTTTATAGGGCTGCCAAAGCCAGCTTGGAAAATCAGGAGTTTATGCAACCTGTTTCTGTGAGCTGCATGTACCACGTGCCGGGCTCAAAATCCCACAGCACTGCCTGGAAAGTTCCTGGGCACACAAGAAAATGTCGGTAGCATCCAGCAGGACACAACTGAGCCAGCCATGGCTGTGTTTCCAAGAGCAGGGGAAGCACATGGACCCTTCCCTTCGCATTAAACACCTCCCACAGCACAAAACACTGTTGTTCCTTATGATTAAATGAACTGTGACATCCCGCCCAGCAGCCCAGACACAAACTCAGCACTGCAGGCCCAAACCCCTTGCAGAGTGTCTCTCTTACATGTCCAAAGGGATCCAGGTGGTTGTTGGTGAGTTTTAGCTTCTGGAAGGACACCAGCTGCCGCATCCAGTGGGCTCCCGTGGCTGGGGAGTCGGGGTGCACGTACAGCCGGCCTGGCATGGCCGGCTCGGCCTTCCCGGCCACCATCCTGCAAACACAGAGGGACAGATGGCATCACCTTGGCACAGCCCGGGCACAGGAGAGCTTTTTGTCCTTGGATGCATCCCAGCGACCCTCTCGCCAGCCCTAGGGGGATGCACTGGGACACGGGGACTGGGGGAGGCTCCTGCTGCCCATGGGGTTTTTGGGATCCTTGTTTCAGCATCACAGGCTGGCAGAGTAACCCCATCCCTGCTCCCACGTTGAATTTCCTTGGGGCAGTGTCTCCACATTGGCACTGGTCAAGGAGGAGATCTTGTCTGGGTTTTTGGAAGCCTTCAAAGAACTTTCTGCAAAGGGAGATGGCCCTGAACAGCTCCCCAGGAGAAAGTACCTGTGGGCAAGAGTGGAACTGGTGTGGCTGCACCCTTCACAGCCTTTCCCAGTGGGAAGGGGCTGCTTCCCACTCTGGGGCTGCTCCCAGTACCCTTTTGCAGTTCCCCTTGCCCCACACCACCACCAGCTCTCATGGACACAAGGCCCAGCCATGAGACATCATTTAGTGGCAACGCCCTCATTACTCCACATTGTTCTCCTCTTATAAAACCCCAATAAAAGTAATATTACCAAAAACAACAGAAACTTTCCACAGCAATAAAAGGAAACGGAGAAACAGCTCTAGGGCTGGCAAAAACTAAATTAAACAGAGTTAACAACTATCCATCATCTCGGGTTCAATGTCTGAAACACATGAAGTGGCCACTGTGGCACAGAGACCCTCATTCCACTCCTCTTCCCCAGCGGCATTCCGGGACAAAAGCACATGGAAAAGGGATTTTGTTTTTAAACTGGAGCAGCCAGTTTAAGTGCAAGTAAATTATTACTGCTTTCTGGGATGTCACCGGCCTCGTTCCCTGTGAAATTTTCCACTGTTTTTCACGAGGCAGCAGCCGGTGGAAGGGTTTGGGGAAACCACAGCGAATAGTGGCAGTGAGGGAGGCTGCCCGGCATTTTGTGGGGGGAAATCAAAAGAGAAAACAACACGTTTCCTTTGTCAGAAAGCAAAAATCCCAGCTGCCTCTTGGGTAAGTAACTTCACTGGGAAAGGAAGGGAAAAATAACAGAAGACAATCAGGGCTCTGAGTAAACCACCCCACATTTCACTTTATAGCTGCTCTCCTAAAAGCAAAATATTACTATAGAAGAAAGGAATTTAAAACTTTTCTTGAGTCACATAGAGACCTAATTTTGAGGGCCAAAATGATCATCCTGTCCAGCCTCTGGTACAAGGCAGGCTGTGGTTTTACCCTCCTACACTGCACGTGTAGGATAACCTGTGCTTGTCCTAAAGCATCTTCTCCAAGAAAACTCCCCAGCCTAGAGCACTTTGGGGATGGACAACTCACCATCCCCAGCAGCACTTTTTTCCAGCAGTTAATCACTCAGCCTGTTAATAATATTTCATTTTCTATTTGTCTCCTTTAAACTTCCAGCCCTGGCTCTTGTGTCCATCATTGTTCCACCAAAAAGAGCTCCAGGATGTTGGCATCCTTCCCATGGGAAGGTGTTTATGCCGGTTTCTAAGTTTGCATGACAGATGGTTGATCCAATTGCAATTTTCCTATGGAAAAGAAGGCAAACAGAAGTGTTGTCTTACCATTTATTGTCACAGAATTTGTACCGGTGGTCGTCGGCCGGGACGATGTCGATCAACAAAATGTACTTGGTCTTGGGGTTCATTCCAGTCACTTTGACCTTGTAACTGGGAAACATCCTCCTTAGGAAAAGCAGAGGGGTATCACGTTAGCACTGGAAGCACTGGAACTTATCACGAAGCACTGGAACTGATGGAAGCGTGGAGCAGCAGCCCAGAAAACAGATCCACCATCAAGTGAACTCACGTGAGGACAAATGAGCTACAAAATATTGCTGCTTTTATGTCCCCTGAATTAAACTCTCTCTTTCGAGAGAGTGCAAAAGGGGGCACAAATTTTGATGAGGGTATAGTGAAGGGGGGCTATGGGGCAGTGCCAGGAAAAGGAAAGTGCAGAGAGAGATATGGGGGGATCAACACACCCCTGTTTGTGGGAGGCTTGGACAAGGAGCCCTCACTTCTACAGGAAGCTCTACCTGGCTTATGGCAGCATCAAAATTGCAGATTTCTTGCTGCTGTGGAAGTGTTTGGAAAGTCAGGAGACCTGACTACATTTCAGAGGAAAATGAGACATGCTTTGTCATTCACACGATCCCAATATCAACCAGGTCCCCCACTACTCCCGTGTTCCCTCCAACAAACGGAGAACTGAGGATCAACAAAGCCTGTGGGAGACAAAGGGTTAAACCCTGTGGTGGTGCAGACAGGCTCCTCTTGCCCTCCCAGATTTCCCAAATGCACAGCACGCCCATTAAACCTTGCTGGAGCCACGAGCATGGCAGAACTTCCCACCAAATGTGCCCATCCCACTGGCTTCAGCAACCAACACCAAACCAGAGAGCCACACAAACCGGGGCATCACTACAGAACATTTACATGTCTTACAGACCTAAAGAGTCTTTGTGATACTAAATAATATCTTTTTATAAAGCTGTGGCTGGGAAAACAGCAGATTCCATCACAGTCTGGTCTTGCAATCCAAAGGAGATGGCCCAAAGGGATACTGACACTGCCATGGGCTTCCCAATCCCTTGAGACTGTGTCAGCAGCCAGGATTTGCAGGATTAGGCACTTCACATCCTCCGAGTAACTATTTTCTTGGCTCCATCTTCCCCACCTCCTCCTCATCCAGTAAAAACACCCAAGTCAATAGAGCAAACTGGCTCACCACAGCTTTGCAGCCACCGGCCAGGACACAAAGTTCTCCTTCCTGTCGGCACAAGGGGATGGAGGATGAGAACTGCCTCATCCTGGACTCCTTCTATTTACGTGAATTAAGATGGGCCCAAATCCTGATGCCATTTCTCCATCAGACATCGAGGCCACTTTGTCCCCCACTTTATCCCTCTTTTCCTGAGCTGGTCCAGGTCTGCAGCAGCATTTTGTCGCTGCTTGGGGAGAAGGCAACAAAATGGGCCCTGTTCAAATTCGTTTCAATTGACTCTTTTAACCGCCCTGCATAAATTCCAGATGTTTACCATGTAATTAGCCTGGACTAAAAAGGGGTGGTTTACCAATGTCCCTCTTTGATTTTCATTCATAAACTCTGCACTCCTCTTAACCTTGTCCTCCTACAGGTAAGCACCTGGGTAAATACAGTAGGACATTTCAATTTGTGAATACACAGCCCAATTCACACATTGAAAAAAATTGTATAAGGAATCCAATCTGAATGCCAAGATTTTTTTTTTTTTAATTCGGTCTTAAAATGCCATTTAAAAATGAAACAAAAAAAGAAAAAAAAGGGGAGAAAATTATTAAAAACCAGAAATGAGATGGACACAATTTGACAGTTTGTCATACCTGCACTGGGGATTTTTATAACATTGAGCTTCTGAATTTCTTTTTTCCTCAATCATTTCATTTACTGTAGAACATCCAAGCTGCTAAAGTAGCTGAACTGATATATTGTAAATGTTAAGTGCTTTTTTAATGGCATTTAAAATTAAGCTTCAGCATATGGAGTTCATATAGCATGGACATGCCTGAGTTTATAATGTTCTTTAGTATAGCCCTCTAAAATAAATACAAAGAGCCAAAGTACTACTATAATATATACAGCTGAAATTCTTTAAGGATAACAAATGGGGACTCACATCTGATTGAAGGTGTTGCTTAACTTGCAAACCACTCACTATCTCGCAGTGGTAGCATTGTACTCAGCAGTCCACGGACCCAGCTACAACCAAGTTTGCCAACTCTCCACATTCTTTTCCAGGAAAACACAGGGTAGATTTTAGTAATTTGGCTGTGCGTGGACATTTCATCATTATTATTAGCTGCTGCATTTTGGCCTTAAATAAAAAATATGCGACTAATGTGCTGTCCAGGGACTTGTCAGTTTAATTTTCTTAATGAAAACATATTTCTCAACCCCTTGGCAGAGGCTCGTTTAGTAAATATCTCTTTGCAATACGATACAAACATGGGTTGTGCATTTCTGGTGGGAAGGCATGACAAACCCGAGAGCTGGGGCCAAGGAAATGCAGTCATAGAGACTGAATTAAAAAGAAAAAAAAAGCAAGAGACAGCACCTAATATCATGTCCTGGCCCTTATTAAATGTCCCATTTGAAAGAAGGGAGCAGAAAACCACGATGGAGGCACCGGGCTGCACCAGCCCTGCCCGGGAGCGAGGCCGTACCTACAGTGGTTCTATAGAGCTCCCTGTCAGCCCTGGGAAGGGGCCAAAAACCTGCCTGCTTCCCCAAATTTACTACAGGTCAATGGAGCTACTCACAGCCACGAGAAGCTGCAGCTCAGCAGTAGCTTTGCATGAGCAGCCCCTCTGGCAGCTCTGTGCCGGCAGGAGCTCCAGGGCGGATGGGCGGCTCCGCGGAGGATGCTCCGCTCCAGCCAGCTCCTGGACAATAGGTTGCTTCATCATCCATTGCTCGGGGACCAGCAGAGGCACAAGAATCACCCAGTGCTGCAATAAAACTTGCCAATGTCTTGCCAAGCTCTGGGAAAGCTCAGCCTGGCTTTGGTGGGAGGTCTGAAGCAAGACCCAGGCAGATCCGTTTTATCCACCCTCCTTCCTGCATGGCTCCAAACTGGGGGAGAGCTTTGCTGCACAGAAACTGGGGACAAAAAATGGGAATTTGGGGCTTCCTGAGGAGCATCTGCAAGCAGGTGGCATCTGCTCCTCAGGGCACCTCCTGTGCCAAGGGGAGCTGCAGCCCTGCCTGGGCAAATGGGGCAGCTCAGCGAGGTTCAGTGTTGAGCACGAGTGCAGCACAGCAAAACCCAACTCTCTGGTGAAGTTTGAACCACCAATACTGAGGATATTAACTGCAGCAATTCCTGGCTTCATCATCTTTTGTTCCGACCCAAAACCTGTTTGGACACAGGGTCCATGGGCTGGAGCAAATGCCCTGAACAACCAATGCCAATGACAACACCATCCCTGGGGTGGGGACATCCAGCACTGGACCAATTTCCTTCCAATTTATACTGCTTTTTTTGAAAGCCACACCAGGTGTGTGTCCAACCCAGCAGCACACCTTAGGCAGAGACAGCAGGGCCACTCAGGGAGCAGGGCCCAGCAGCCACCACCAGCCCCACAGCTCCCCTGCCCACCCAGGGACCGGCCACGAGCCCTCGGAACACCCGTGTGACACACAAAGGATGCAGCACAAGCAGCCAAGCACCAGACCCAGCAGCCTCTTCTGCAAAACACCAAATTGGTAGGACCCCAATTATAGGCACATTCAAACCCATTTCTCCCTCCCTCCCTCCAGCTCCAGCCAGAGCAGAAGGGACCATCCAGACCCGTCCTGAGGGCCTTGTGTGCCCCTCAAAGCTCTCTGCTGGGTTTAGTGGCTTGGACAGGCACGTTCCTGTCCTACTCCCTGCACTGCAGCTCTCACTGCCCTTCACAGGTCAAACCTTACGTCAGTTTTTATGCTCACAAGAGAAAGGCACCCTCAAAGAAAGAGATCGTGGGGAAAGGCTACGGTGCCTCCTGTGTGAGCAGGACACCCCACATGGCATTAAAATCTCACAGTCTGGCACCCGGTGATGCTCTGGGGAGAGCAGAGGGGCTGAGCCTGGCTCTGGGGACCGTGGGCAGTGAGAGCAGGGTTGGCATCACCAGAGCTTGGCACCACACTGCCACAGCCCCAGCTAAACCCTTCCCTGCAGATGAAATGTAGCAAAAACAGTAAAAGCCAGGAAAATAAACAAGCAGCACAATTCCACAGGCCTCCCAAGCTTCAAAGATGATGTGCTAGTGAATTATTTGTTCTGATAATGAAGCAGTCACTGCTTAGCTAAGTTTATGCTAGGCACATTTTATCTCTACATGATATTCACAAATTGTTTTAAAATGAGCTGTTAGAATAAGCATCTCTTGTTTATTTATTTATACTATTACTATCCAATCCCCTTAACCGTGGAGCAGCTGCTGACATGGAGCCAAAGCTTCTATTATGTTCAAACAAAGTTTAATTGATGTGTAATTGGCTGGTTGGATTTGGAAGTGAGCGATAAGAGGAAAGCTTTGCTTTCCTTTGGGGCAGCAGTTCCCAGCCTTTCAAGCTTGGCCTCTTTGTGGGCATCTCACGTGTATTTTAATCCCCATATGAGCAGGTCTGGTTGATCCTGGAGAGATGGGTGGCTGCAAAGCTCCCATGTGCAATAAAATCTTATTTTTTGGGCAGTGGATAGCAAACCAGAAAAGTGGAGAGGATCAGAGCTGACTGAGGAGCTCAAATACTCATCTGAGCCGCGGCTGTGCTGTGCCACACTGCACATCAGCGACAAACCCTCACTGGCCTCCTGCTCACCAGGATTTAATCTGGCCTTCACTTCGATGCCAACACCATTCCTGATGTCCCTGTGGATGCATTAGCTGGGAAGGGATGTCTCTGACCAGCACAGGGTAAGGAGGGAATTCAAACAGTATTTCCATAGAGGAAACTGCATGGAAACAAAACACCTGAGCAACTCAAGCCATGTCCTCACCATGGACAAGGCTGTCAGTGCTCTCTGAGGCCCACGGGTTTATGGGGACTGGTGCTCATTGCACATCCCTGAATGTGGATGGTCCTTCAGACACTACAGCGTGCTTCTTTCTGTCCTTTCAAGGGGCTAAAAACATCCCCAAGCACTTACTAGCTGAAGTTCTATTTTTTAAGACAATAAGACAAAGATTTCCAAAGACAGACAAAGATTTTACAGTCCTTGCTTTTGGGGTGGTCAAGTAAAGCAGTGACTCATTTTTGGAAGCTCCTGTGTGGTGCTGCCTGGGAAGGTGCTGCCTGTGGCAGATCAGGCTGCAGAAGGATCAGAAAAGTACTGCTCACTCAACATCTTGGCTAACAAGCCACGTCATGGCTGAGCAACCACCTCCTCAGAACCTGCTGGGCATGCTGACATGCCACCAGAGATGGTTTCAGAACACCGAGGCAGATGACACACCTGCATCCCTGAAAACAACTAATGTGGCCCCAAATTCTTCTTGAGAATTGGCCATGGCTGCTTGAGGATGCTTCTCCTTGTCTTCATTGTTAGAAGGGAAAAGAATGGTGTCCGGAGGCTTCAAGAACTATGTCTCCGTCCTGATGACCTTTCTTCATTTTTTTCTAATTGCCCTTCTTTTGACAAGTATTTCTTCCACTGACTTAACGCATCTTTAAAAATAATATTCTCCAGGGCAGATTGAAACAAATTTGGGGATGTCAGCTGTTTCTTTTAGCCTTTTAAATGGCATTTCCTTTTTGATAGATTCTTGCTTTCAGAAAATACTTTAGAGAGATCAAAGGGTTTTTCAACAGGGTCCCATTTTCCCAGTATATCCTAACCCTCAGTCCCTTATTTCTCTTATCACCCACGCCACTCCGTTATGACGCTCTGTATACAAAGTAAGAGCAGTTAACTTTGAAGTGCTGGATTAGCCCATGCCAGATCCTTGCCTCAGAATAACAAACAATACAGGTTCAACAGGAGTTCTCATCAGTAGTTCATTTTTCAGCCCCAAATTCACTGTCACTAACACAAGCAACATTGAACTCTCAGTCTATGGGCAGATAGGAGAGATTTATCTGGTGGCAGGACCATGACCTAGTGATGAGAAGGTCAGACAGTTAAGGGATTTTTATATTTTGGAATGGCGAGGTTGTATTTTTTCCTTCTGGCTAGCACATCTAATTTTTAAATAAAACATTGTTTCTCACATACTTGAGAACTTGGTTAGCTGGATGGCTGCTTTCATGGTCTAGAAACATTTCCTCTCTTTGCCCCATGGTGACTCGAGGCACAGGCAGGCTCCTGGCCACGGGCAAGCTTCTCTGGGCTTTCATTTTGCCGCAGCTGAAGGTCCCAACGTGCCTGAGGATGGGAGAGGTGGTGCCAGCAGCACCAGCAGCACAGCACAAAGGTGCCTCAGAGAGAACCTGGGCAGGAGCGTGGCCACCAACAGCAGTTCAGGGCAGGTTTGCTCCCTCTCCAGCCCAGCTCCCTCGGCAGTGCAGCCCCTCCTGCTCCACGTGGGCTTCGGAGGGGCCGAGGCAGCCTCGGCACTGGTGGATCCATAGCCCCAGTGTCCAGGAGCCTTTGAGGCAGCAGCAGAGCCCCAGCAGCAGTTGGGACCTTCCCCAGCTGGTCTGGCCTTGACCAAAGCCTCCCCTCACCCTGCCACAGCTCCAGTGTAAGGACAAGCAGGGAAAGCTTTGGGAACACCCTTAACCATGAACATCCCGTGTCTTTAAAAAGCAGGGATTGCTGCTTGAACAGAGAAGTGTATTAGGAACTAAATTCCCATCCCTGCCCTGCTCGGCGTGCACAAGCTCTGTCTCCCTTGCCAAAGCTGTCGACAACTTTAGCAGCACAGCCAAGAGCCATTGGAGTTTGCTCCTGCTTTTTCTCTAAAAGCAGGAGTTTGCCCGAACAGGATAATTCCAGGACCCCAAATTTAGGAGCAAGCAGATCAAACATTCCTCAAATATCTATTTTATTTCTATGTTTTAAATTGACGGCTCACATTCCTTCGTTGATCTTGGATATTAAGGTTTGCTTTTGGATCAAAAACCTTCAGCAGAAATTCTTGTAACTGCCTCAAAAGATTCTGGACAAATATTTCCCTTTAATTGTAATGAGAACTGGGCATCCATATGCCCCACAGAGCCATGGAAAATTTAACTTTTAAAGGATTATTCACACAGGAAAGCTGCACCAGCTTAGCCAAAGCATTTATACTTCTTCAGACCTTGATGTCCTAAAAACTAGTTTTATTTTGGTTTACTAAAGTTGATTAGGAACAGATTTTTTTTCAACTGAAATAAGCCACTTTTAAAATGAAACTTGAACATCTAAAGAGGATTTGCATCTTTTCCACACATGCAAGCTGCTTTATTGATTCTATTTTTTTCCTCTGCAGCATTTTCCTACATACGCTTCTTAAAACCTGCTACCATAGAGACCAAAGCTGTCTTTGTACCTGTGCACATCCTGCACTCCAGCCAAAACTCAAATTCAGTATCTCGAGCCTCCTGTTACATCTCAGGGATGGTTCTGCTACCACAGAGAAATGACATATTATTTTCTCTTCAGGAACTGCTCACAAAAAAGTGACCAGGCATCCTGTGAACTGGCATTTTTTACTGCTTAGACAAAAGCTTTATCAAACTGTTTGTCCTTGGCAATACCTGGATAGAAATTGCAATGCTGCAAAGACTGGCACCATGGCAAAAAACCTAGGGAACAGCTAAATAAATAATCTAACAGAAAGAAGAAATCCTGAGCCAGGAACACTGTGGAAGCAAAGATTAACTTCCAGCAGAAATAAAGTCTGAAAGATGAGATTTCACAAAGAATGGTTTGCCATGAGCTACAAAAAAATTCACAATTGTTCAGTTAAATAATAGCACATAAAAGCAAGAGAATGAAATCGGAAAGCCAGATTTATAATGAAGTCCCTCATTTGCTTTCTGCTTTCCCCACCCCTTGTACAATTTCACAACTATGGAATTCCTAAAATCCCACAGGAAAGGTGTGCACCCTGCTAGGACAGAGTGATGCCCCCACAGCAGGGCGGCCAGAGGGGAGGACTCCAGATGTGCAGCTGCATCTGCATCCTCTAATACACCCTGTGCCCTTTATTAGCATCTAGATTGATTTGATTAATTTGATTGAACAGGACCTCATCGACTGGAACTTTTCAGTGGTGGTGGTTTTTAGGGTATTTTTTGGTTAAATATTTTTTCTGGGGGGAGGGATTTTTTTGGTTGGTTTGGTTTTGGAAGGTTTTTTGTTTGTTTTAACACACACATATGTGTATGTGCATATATATATACACGGGAGGGTTTGTGAACAATTATTTCCAAAACCAGGCATGCACAGCTCGCTGTGGGTGCTGGACTCATTCCCCCATCCCTGGAAAGTGCCCCAGCTGGGTGAGAGCAGGGATGGAACCGGGATGCTGGAGCGTGGACCAGGAGCGGCCGCCCCGCCGGGGCTCTACGGAGAGGGGCTGCTCCCAGCCCCCCGAACAACGGGATTCCCTCTGCCTCCCGAAAAACCTGCCCTGCAAAACGCCCCTCGCCAGCGGGGCAGTGCCTGAAGGGATCACCCGTGGCTGCCGCTTTTCCTCCCGTTCCCCTCCGGTTCGGGCAGCCCGCGGGTACCCAGCGCTCCAGGCAGCGCCGGGGACGCGGCAATCTCTGCACCGCATCCATTCAGCCTTTTAAAACCATCACCGGATAATCCTCTGGAGGAGAAATCCGTAATTAGAGCAAACCTCGAAGAGGAGGAAGGAGAGGAAGGCTCTGAGGGATGGAGCCGGCGCCCATCCTGCGGGCGCTGCCACGGGTGCTCTAAGGGATCTGAGCGCTTTTCTCCAAAGTTCAGGAAACTTTGCTAACATAAACTTTTTATCTTTTGATGATCCTTTTAATATAAAATAATCTCTTTTTTTTTCCCCTCCCACAATGAAGCAGTCGGACATTAAAAAGATAGCGAGTGCATTTTAAAGATGTTTCCACTTTATAAATCAAACTTTCTTGGCAACAACATGATTTCTATTTCAATGCTGAGCTTGCTGTGTTCTCCTAGTATCTCCTACAGATCAGTCCTAAGAGGCAGTAATAATCCCCTAAAGTAATTCTCAGCCCTAAATTCTCGATAATTTATAGTTGGCTCGTTCTGTGGAGCTCTACAAAGAATGAAACAAATGACTCCCCCTTTCCCCCCAACTAAGTTATCAATATTTGCCTTGTTTATACAAAAAAGCTATTTTACACCATTGCCATGGAATTAACGCTTCCGCTGAGCTTTACATTTCCTCTCCATTGAGTGAACTTGTCATTAAAGTCACTCTTTTTTTTTGTTGTTTGAAATTTAAAAATCAGGCTTCCATTTCTTTTCGTTTGTGCCCCTTGAGGTCAGACAGACCTACGTTTAAATGATTTCAACTAACGGCATTCAGGGGCATCTCTGTGCCTGCTGGGAGGGGGATTAGAGTCCTAATTAGTGCCTGCAATTAGCCGCTTTCCCTCTTTCCACACCCTCCCAATGCTAAATGCAAGTGCACACAAATCTCCATTAGCCATGGGTTTTTTTAATTGGGTCAAGAGGAGGTTTATTATTGCGACTCTCTGTTTAAATAGCTTGGGTAAAATAAAATCTGCATGAAGTAATAATTTTCATTTTGTCCTTTGCATGGGGATTACCAGCAGATTCCAGCTCGTGGGCTGCCCTGCCCTCAGCACGGCCACGCGCGGCATCGCTATGGACCGAGACTCGAGCCGCCACGGGATTTAAGCTGTTCGCTGTTTCGGCCATTCTCATGCTAATTATTTTGTGTATTTTTGCTGTCGATGCTGCCTCAGAGCCCAGCCCGGGCTGGGAGACCGAGCCCGGTCCTGGCACCGGCGGCGCGGGGGCTGCGGTCCCGCTGCGGAGGCTCCGGGGCTGTGCCTCGCTGCTAAAAACCTGCTAAAAACACCGATAAAAGAAAGCCCTCGCCCTGTATTTTGACACCATTTGCAGCCCAACCCAGTGAAAAAAAAAGGTCCTTTTGTTTCGTGTTATTCATCAGCATTTCAGCCATTTCTTCCTTTTTCTTTTTTTTTAAATTCAAAACTGTTTCTAAAAAGAAATTTAAATTTCTCTTAGCTCGATGGCGCTGCACTGATTTTCGCAATTGGAGAATTTGGCTCGGGTAACTTAAAAACCACGAAGTTTTGTACATCTTGTGGTCTACTCCCCATCCCATCCTCCTGAAAGGTGCGCTGCCAGCTCCACCGGACAAGGAATGTGGGACTGAGCCCTATACATATGGAGTTGTTTAAACAACCCACGTTAAGACTTACAAAGAGATAACATGCACGTTTGGGATGCTTAAGGTCTAGAATTTGGTAAAGATATTACACGTTCCCCTCACAGACACACTCAGATACTATAAATTAAGGGTGAAATATCTGAGGTCTTGATCCCCTCATCTGAGCTGACTCAGGGAGCAGACCTATCCAAATGAATCCGGCTCTTCCCATCAGCAGACGCTGCAGAACAAGCCCTGAGATTTTATACACCAAAATAGGGTGTGATAAGGACAGAGTTACCTGCACAATCACTTCATAAACAGCCACACAGCAAATAAATGGAAGATTCCCGGGACGTACACACCCTCTCCAGGGGGACTAACGGGAATATCTTGCTTATTAGAGTACAACTTCCCTACACCGACCAGCTGCTGCATAGAGCAGCACTGCCGGGACAGAGGAAAGCAGAGGGAGAACGCTCACCAATCCCAAAAATCCAGTGCCGAGGGCTGGGTTCTGGGTCTCACAGTGTGAGCAACAAACAGGGGAGGAAAGTCACACACACACACTCTATGAGCACTCCTGGCTGCCCTGCACGAAGGATCAGAGACAACAGAGAAATAAAGAATGCATAGAAATTATTTGTGGGGTTTTTTCTCTGTTTTGTCCCCGCTGTTTGAGTCTGCCTGCACAGCTCGCTAGCACGGTGTGAAACAAGCAATCGCAGGGCATGGCAGAACTTCTCAGCTGTGCTGGAATTAAATTTTAACACCTCAGTTTTTCTTTCCCAGCAGCAGCGAGGCGAGCCCGCTGCCGCAGAAGCCAAGGACAGATACTTTGGTGCCCACGGTGACACCCGGCTAATTTTCTTGGGAATTATCTGATTCCCGAGCCAGTGATGGTCTGAGGTGTAATTCTGATGCTTAATTTTCTGACATTAATTCTGCTATCTCCCACCAGAGCAGCCCGGGCAGGAAAGGAGCCCTGAGCAGATGCAGGGCTGAGTCCTTTGGGGAACTGAAGCCTCTGTGAGACTCTGGTCTCCCTCCCTGGGTGTGCACACTGAGGGGGCTCTAATTTGGTAAAAATAATAGATTGTTTCCAAGGGAAAACAGATTTTTTTTTTACCCAGAAGTGGCACCCATTTCTCTTTCAGTTTTGAGATTAAAAGAACCTTCGTACTGCTAAAACTCTGGTGTAAAATATCCCAGCACAGGTCTTGATACACGACACAGAAAAGGGGAAGGGGTTTGCTTTGTGGGGAAAAAAAAATAAAGCCACAATTATGCTAATATCCTAATTAAAAAATAATTTAAAAAAAAAATTACCAGAGAGAATCGGGACTAAATATTCCAAACGACTCCACATTTTCTTGCATCTACAGTCCAATTGCCACACTCAAACATATGTAGAGTTTACACTGAAAAAATGATCTTACTAAAATCTGCAATCACAATATTTTTTAAATGTCACTGACTGTGGCAGCTCTGCAAAACCCAGTCTTGGCAATTCAAAACCCAGTCAGGACATTTCATAGAGATCAGAAGCAATACATGTTTGCAGGGAATTTTTACTAACCTGCCTGCTTTGGTTATTATCATTTCTGTGCCAGCTTCATGAAATTTCTTCCATAGCTCCTTCTCATGGAGATAGACTTTGATATTTTCTATTGTCTGTAAAAAAATAAAGATAATGAGAACAGCAAGAAACGATGGAGAAAACCTGGGAGAAGGGCTGGGAAGGGCCGTGGAAGGGCTGAGGCTGGGGACACCCAGGGCCCACGCTGCAGCCGAGGCTCCAGGCAAAGCCACCAGCCTGTGCGGGAGGAGGATGGAGTCTCAAAAATTCCACTGCCCTTTGCCAAAAGTAAGAGAAACAAACGGAGGCCGGTTTTAATTGCAGACTTTCACAACCAGGCAGGACACTGCGGCTAAATGGAATTTTTTTTTTCTTTTTTTTCTTTTTTTTTCCCTAGGGAAAAAAAGTCTGTTGGGGTAGACTCGCCCTAAGGCTCCCAAAAACCAGGGCCAGGAGCAGCCGTGAGGACACCCACAGGGACAATGGCTCTGTGTCCAGGGCCGCACTTTGTGCGTTCCACGGGATGCTGGGAACATCGCAGAGGCATGGCTGTGCGCGGGGCGAAGTCACAGAAGTCGCGTTTCATTTAGAGATTGGAAAAAACCCAGTGAATCCCCTGCCGAGCCGCATCCCCGGGAGGAGCAGCGGCGGCTCTGCCACCCGTCGGACCCGGCTGCGGCTCTCGGTGCTCGCTCTTTACCGCCCTGCGCACCGACAGCAGGCACGGGGTGGCCTGCTGTGGACAGGGAAAATAAAACAAAATAATAGCAACAAAATATAAAAGCAAAAAAAAGTGAAGAAAAATGCGCTTTCCTCGCAATCCCTCCCCGTGTCGTCGCCAGGGTAGATGCGCGGTTACAGGCCGGGCTGGTGGCGGGGGTGAGGGCGCAGCTGGCGGGCAGGGCAGCACGCGGGGCCGGATGGTCCGTACCTGCTCAGGGTCGGGGAGCTGCGGGCTGCTGAGCGGCGTGGTGCTCCCCCCGGCTACGCCGAGGACGGGGGAGCCGGCGGAGGTGTCCGCATGGCCGGGCGCAGGGGCTGTTGGAAACCCTTCCTCGGTTTCAGACAGGCTTTTCTCCTGGAGCATTTCCTTGGGGGAGAGAGGTGCAACGTTAGCTCGCGGCACCAGGGGCCATGTCCAACCCCTGCCCCTTGCCCAGCACTGGACACAGCCACCTGCGAGGTCAGGCCCTCCCGATCCGGCCCGTGGTCTTTCCTCGGGCGGCGGCACTCGGCAACACTGGGATGTGGCACCGCCGGCCCCGGGGGAAGCCGCTTGCCCGGCAGAGCCAGGCCGGGCCCGCTGGCCCCAGCGGGGGAGCCGCCCACGCGTGGCTGCGCTCCCGCTTGAGGCCAGGGCAGCTCATCTCTGGTGTGGCCGCAGCCCCCCAGCCCCAACTCTCTCTCCTCTGCTCTCCTCCTCTCCCCTCCGGTACCCGTTGGGGAGGGCAGCCCGGCCCGGTCGGTCTCTGTGCCCCGTCCCGTCGGGGCTGCGGGGGCTCCACGATGAAGCGCTGCGGCGGAGACGGACGGTGTAAACAGGGGGAGTGCTGGGCTCCGAGATAAAAGGGCCCCTCTTAAACTTGGACGGAGACTGGGAAAAGCCAATAAAGATAAGGCCTGACAGCTCCGCCGGGGCTGCCGCGCATCAACGCCGACTTTTACAGCGCGGAGGGACGCGGCTGCCCGCCCCGCTTGACGGATGGATGGACAGACAGACGGACGGGCAGCAGCAGCATGGAGGGGGAACAGCTCCGAGGAGGCTGTGGGGTGCCGATCCCAGGGGCCAAAACCAGCGCTGGCCATGGACCTGCGGTGCCTGAGGGAGCGCTCCTGTCCCCGGCCCACAGCCCCAGTCCCTGCCCCGAGCCGCCAAGGCCGAGCCGCTGTTCAGGACAGTGGTGGTCCCGATGTTAAATGCAGGGGGAGAGCAGGGCTGGGACCCCAAACTCCAGCTCCAGCAGAGCTCCAGGGAGAGCGGGGCTAGGACCCCAATTTCCAGCTCCAGCAGAGCTCTGGTGTGAGCAGGACTGAGACTCCCAGCTCCAGTCCCACCAGAATTCCAGTGAGAGCTCCCACCGAGGAGCCAGACAACCAGCCCGGCTGTGTGCGAGTGGACACACATACCCCAGTGACCAGCCGCAGTCCCCGGGTCAGGGAGCGCTGAGCGGGGAGCACGGTACAGGGCCCGGTGCCCCGAGAGCTCCGCAGGTCCCTCTGCCCGGCTCGGGGTGTCGGGACTGGGTGGCCCCAGCCCGGCCGAAGCGCCGAGGTTTCCCAGCGTCCAACCGCACCGCGGAGCTGGGTGACCGGGAGGGCACAGGTGGGAGGTATCCTCGGCGAAGCCCGAGGGCGAAGCTCCAGCCCCGGACTGGGACCCCGGTGCTCCCGGCACGGAGCAGGTTGGCTGGCGGGGAGCAGCAGGGAGCAGCGGGGCAGGCTGGCGGCAGTGTCCCGGCACAGGCCGGGCTCGGCGGGCTGCAGGGAGCCCCGCACCCTTGGACCCCCGCTCCTTCCCGTCCTTCCCCCCGCACCCCGGGAACTCACACGGCCGGCCGAGGGGCAGGAGGCGCAGAGGGGGGCTCCGGGCTTGGCCTGGGGGCGGCTGCGGCATGAAGGGCATCCGCGGGGCGCTCAGGCCGGGAGCGGCTCCGCGGCCCCCGATGGCAGCGGCGTGCGGGGCATCCCCCGCTGCGCGGATTCACTTTCCCTTGATCTCGGCGGAAAATGTTCCATAAAGATCCAGTTTGGGGCCTTTCGACTCCCTCCCTCTTTGTCTCCCCCCCCTCCCTTTTCCCTTCCCCTCCTGTTGCTGACGTTGCCGCTGTCAATCACATCCCCTTCCCCCGACTCTGTCCCGCTCCGCCCGGCCCGGCCCGGCCCGGCCCCGTGCCCGCCCGACGGTCCGCACCGGGGGGCACCGGCGGGGGCAGCGGCCGCCCGGCCCCCGCGCACCGGAGCCGGCCACGGCCTTCCCCGGCCTGCTTCGGCGCTGCGCCGGGCCTGGCGGCGAGCGGAGCCGCTCGCTGCTCCGGGGGGAGCCCGGGGAGAGGGGACATCCTCGGCACCACCGCCCCCACACAGCCCCGACGGTCCTGGCGCTCTCCACTGCCAGCCGGGGAGCCGGGCCCGGCGGGGGCTGCAGCGGGGGGCATAGGCCGCGCTTGGAAGGGCACCTGGCTCGGCGGGACCCTGCGGCGGGAGCCGGAGTAGCCCGGGAGAGGTGATGAGAAAGAGCCGGGATCAGGCCTGGGCAGGGGTCCCGCCTCAGGAGGGGCCTAAAACTCCTTCGGGTTCCCTGACCCTGCACTGCAGCCGAACCATCCGTGTCCGCCGGTCTACGGCCTGCCTTCGGTTGCGGGTCTCCCTGCGACCCCGGGGACGAGGACAGGACTCCCCCTCCTCCCTATGTGGCGACAGACAGCCCCGAGCCTTGCCACAAGGCAGGCAGGAGCTGGGCGGCCACAACAGAGCGACGGCGAGGCCAGGCTGTCAGGGCCGCCCCGAAGTGAGGGCGGCAAGGGGAGAGGCGCGCGCGGCCCCTCACACCACCCAGATGGAGCTCCCTCACCCTACGGCACGGGCACCGCCTGCTCGGAGCTACCACCACCACACTAAACCCCCAAATCAGGAGAAGAACCCACTCGGGAGAGTCCCCGCGTGCTGTCGCGACTGAAAGGGCCACTTCAGCTCGGCTGTCGCGATTACCAAGCCACACACACTCATACCCCCGCAGCGCTGTCCCCCCTGTGCTAAGCTGACCCTCACATCCGAACCGCGCCCAGGCCCCCGCGCTACCCCCTGTACATACGCCTGTCGCGACAGCTCCACTGCTGTGCCCCGCGACTATATCGCGACAGCACCGCCAGGCTCTGCTCTGCACAGCGCCCCCCGAGCCCGTGCGCATCCCCTCCGCCCCTCTCCGCGCCCGCGGGCAGGAGCCCTTACCCGAGCCGGGGGTCCCGGGCGGGCGCCGAGGCGCCGCTCGCTCCTGCAGCGCCGGGCTCACAGGGACCCCGCCATGGGCCGGCGGGGCTGCGCGGGGCAGGGGTCTTATCGGGGTTTTCTTGAAAGTGAATTTAAACCCAAACTCACTCCCACCGTCACGTGGTGCCGAAATTGGGAACAGGAGCAGAATAAAAAGTAAAGTGGGGTCAACCTCGTAATGAACCTTTTCCCCACTCCTACCAAAAAAAAAAAAAAAAAAAAAGAGAAAAGAAAAGAAAGAAGGAAAGGGAAGAAAAAAAAAAAAAAGAGGACCCCGGCGGGCCGGGAGATGCGAGCTTGGGAGCTGCGAGCGGTTTCCGCAGGAGCCAGCGGGACGGGGCAGGTGAGACCGGGCCGCGGCGGGCACCGACGGGGCCGGGGCGAGACGGGAGCCGCGAGCGTCCCGCCCCCGCACAGACCGAGCAGGGGCTGAGAAGGGCCTAAGGGTGAGGAGCCGTCCCGGCGAGAGGCAGCGAGAGGCCCGGCGCAGCCGGGAGCTCCCGGGAGCGCTGCTCCCGCCGCTGACCTGCCCCGCTCGGTTCCCCGCTGGTTCCGCGGTCGCAGCTGCCTCTGAGCTACGGGCCCGAGCCCCGACCCCGCCGCCGCGGAGGGTGCGCGCAGCCGAGCACCGCGCCCGCCCCTCGCTTGGACCGCTCCGTCCGGCTCCGTCCGAGCCCTGTGGGCCGGGCTCTCCCCGCGGGCTGCGGGACCGGGGCGGCTGCCGAGGGCCGGGCTCCACGGCAAGGTGAATTTTGGTGTGACTGTGAGCCGGTACCGGGGGCTCGGCTTTGTCTGGGTGAATCTCCCTTCAGCCCTTCCTCCCGCAACCGCGGCAAGGACAGGGGAAATACCGGCCTGATCTTCCCGACCTTAAATGCAGTCTTTTCCCCCTTGAACAACAACAACAACAACAAAAAAAAAAAAAAAAAAAAAAAAAAAGCAAAAAGCGGAGGGGGCAATCCCAGGTGGGGAGGATTTAATTAAAGCAAATCCAAAAACTTTCAGGCCTCCTTCCAGTCTCAGACTTCCCCGTCGGTGCGTACGGGGATGCTGGAGCGGTGGGGTCGGGCCCATTCCCCGCCGTGCGGCCCCGGTTGAGTCCAGCCGCGCTCGGTTCACCGTGCCCTGAGCCCGGACAGCACCTGCCCGTAGCGGGCTCCGGGGTCGGTTCCTCCGGGAGGGCACAGATTCCCTCATCCCCCGGCCGGGGGACGGGGCCGCCACCGAGGGGCGAAACGTCCTCGTCGGACGGAGTCCCCGACTGCGGCAGCTCCGTGCGCTTCCCGAAGGCTCCGGCAATTGACGGCGAGGCGAAACCAGCCCGACTGTCATCACCCGGCAGATAAACGGCCGGATCCCCGACGGCAGGGTGGCTCCTATTCACGGCTCATCAACGCCGAGCCAAGGGAGCAGTGGGAGGATAAGCCCCGCTTTCAGGGACCACCGCTCCAAACCACTCATCACTGTCACCGAGCTCGCTCATGCCTTGGCCCTAAACACCGGCGATTAATAAAAGTTTACTGTCGCTTTTCTCCAAAGTTACACTTAGTCCGCGGGCCGGGGAAACCCGAGTGGGATCCGTTCCGCGGGATGCTCCAGCACTCTTCCAGCCACCGCAACCTTTCAGCGGCTCCTCTTCCCCCAAAGAAAACCTGCTTCTCTTCCCACCAGGAAAAGCTGCCAGCCACGACGGAGACGAGGGGAGAAGCGAGCCCCGAGCCCGCGCCCGACAGAACCGCGCAGCCGGGCGGCCCCGACGGCGGCGCCTCAGAGCCCCGTGCGAGGCGAAGGGCGGCAGGGGGAAAGTCAGGACCGAGCCTCGGCCGCATGGGTTGGCGTAGATTTACTGACTTGAGAGGAAACTCACCGGTTTACACTGCTGAGAAGGGTTTGAATGGATGAGTACAAAGAAAAAGTTGCCGAATTTGGCCAGTAAAAAGACTGGAAGAATGGAAGGCTAATACTGAGATATGCACGGACTCGGGAGGAATTACACAGCATCAGAGACTTGCTTCTAAACAGCGACAGTGCCAAATTTCTAATAACTGTGTAATATGCTTATTTATACCATACAAGGACTTACAAACCTCATTGTGCATAGCAGCTGGGTCATATTTCTTTACCCTTCCATTCCTCAGGCTCTTTTGCCAAGAGACTGGTACCAAACACTTCTAGGCTGAAAGGAAAACACAAAATTTAATCGCAAAGAAACGATGACAAGGAAGCGTGGGTAAGATACTGGCTGACGTGCAGCCCTTTAATCTTAAGCATCTGCCTAAAATAGATGCACTAAGGGGGTATTTGAAATATGCACGGTTTGAAATGCAAGTGATTCTCTGCTCCTAAATCGTTCAGCCCAATTATCCACATGTATTTCCCTGACCTGGGCACGTTTGTGGGCTCTAAGGCTTTGTTTTAAACTGTTAAGTAAATATTTTAACGAATGTTTTAAAACGTTGTAAACGAATGTGCTGCTCAGTCTCGCACCAAGCTCCACTGGAACCGGGTAAATCAAACGAACAACCATATTCCGATTTGTTTTTAAATATTTGGGGGCGTATTTGTTAATTTTATCCCAGCGTACCAAGTGTACTCACCCCCTGTAATTTCAAACAAAGCTATGAGAGTTGCAGCCCGGCAATGTTAATCCTGTGTCCAGCAATAATTAAACTATGAACGAATATTCATGTATCTAGACATTTTTTTAAAGCTAAAGTATTTTTGAAATAAAATCCAACGATTGTGGAATTGGTCTAATTTTTAAAACTAACCCTAATTTTGTCTAAATGCTCTGGATTTTTGTTTTTCAGTATGCACACTTACTATTTTTTAAAGTAGCATCTAAAACACGAACGTTTCAAATCCATTGCACATTTTTTAAAGGAAGAGATTTTACCATGAGCTCGGCAAAATCTTTGTGAGAATGAATAGTCCAGAGATCACTGCCCTGGTGAGCGTCAGACTGAGATAGTCCCCAGTGGTATTTCCCAGCCAAAGCTCTGATTTAACTTCAAGATATACATACATACAAAAAAACCCAAAACTGCAATTACTTTTTTGGTTTTTAATGAAAAGAGCCCTAAAGCTACAGCATGCTGGAGGATGGGAGCAGGCAAATGGAGCCACGCTGGAATGGGAATGATGGTTTAAAAAATAAAAGGAGAACAAAGCCGAGTGCTCGGAGCATTGCAGTTTCTCTGCAGCCTGGCTTCCAGTGCCACAGCGGCCCCAGCTCTGCTTCCTGCACCCTCCAAACTCTGCTGTGGGATGGGGTCTGAGCAGGGCCTGCCACTGGCACAGGATGGGGGCCAAGTAGGCTCTGCCACCGGTGCTCTGCCGCTTACAGCGGGTCAGTGGCTCTGGTCACACAATCCCCGTGTGGTCACCGGCACTGCTGAGGCCTGGAGGACAGCCTGGGAGAGAAGGGACTCAGGCAGTGGTGTGGGTCAGGGTGGCAGCCAGATGTGTGCATGGAGAGGGGACAGCAGCCCCAGGGCAGCTTGGTGTCCTGTGGGGACGTTGGTGGAGTTGGTGAGGACACGTGGAACCTCCTGGGTGAAGCTGCTCTGGAGCACTGGAGCTGTGGGCAAAAAGGAGAGGCGCATCAATACACCAGGTGACACCACGGCAAGTCACTTCTCACCAGGCAGGAAGAAAAGAGGAGAGGCTTGTCTCAAGCCTTGCATCCGAGCAAGAAACTGCCTTAAGGTATTGCAAACCCAGCCCGGCACACTGGCAGAGGAATGTGTTGTGGCTCTGCACGGTGTCCTTGTCATTGTCCAACCATCACCGTGCAGGGGATGGGGGACTGGGAGAGTCCTGCCCAAAGTGATTTTTTCAATTTGTGCTGGGGATGAGGAGGGGGTTATTACTATGGGAAATCACTGTCCTCCAGGGTAAACAGAGGAAAATGTTGGTCTGGGTGAGAAATTCCCAGCAGGAGGAATGAAGGCAGTCAGCTGCCAGCTGTGTCTCTGCCCTGGATCTGGACACAGACACTGTCCAAGCCTCCATGTGGCACAGCATGATGCTCTGCCACAGCAATCGGAGCCAGTGGGGCCAAACAACCATATTCAAACATCAGAGCCCCCTCAGGGGCCAGACCCCTCTGACCCACAGCCTGAGCAAGGCAGCACAGCAAGCCCTCGCACCCCACCAGAGCCTGCAGCTCTCTTTGGCCAGTCCCTTTTGACCACGGTGCTTCCCAGAGGGAATCTTTCCTCTTTCTCCCTCATCCAGGGCCAGACCCGCAGTGTGGCAAGTGGTCAGAGCAGGGCTCAGCCCTGGAACTATGAGGAGGGAACAGAAAACACTAAGCCAGGAGCAGACAGGGGCCCTGGGGATTTAAACCCTTGCCAGATGCCTACGAGAGCCGTGCATCACCCTCCCAGAGATCAGTCCTGTCCTGGGTCCTGGCTAAATCACCCAGGGCAGGTTTAGGGGCGTGAGGCTTTCGGAGCACGGGAAGGCAGCCGGGATTGAAAAGGACAGAGGGGAGCAGTGAGCAGTGGGAGCAGTCGGCCGGAGCGTAGGGGCTGGAGCAGAGGCACAAACGTGCACCCGGATGTGGAGCTGCTGGAGAGGAGGCAGCACAACGGGATGGAGGAAGGCAAGGTGAGAGGTAGATGACAGCAGAGAGGACGGGAGCTGTGGGGGTCTGGGGAACAGGAGGCCGGGGGAAAGGGGCCACCTCTGGGAAGGGTTTTGCCTCCAAGGGCAGCACGCATCACCAGCCAGCCTCTGGGATGTGGCAATTTGCTCCCTGCTCAGTCACATCCCTCCCATGCCTCCATCCCACTCCCGGGACACTGACGTGAAACACATTCCTTGGGCTGCAGTGGGGCAGGGCCAGGCCTGGGACAAATGCTGTTCTTCATTTTGGGCATTCTCCTCCCTGCCCAGGGAGAGGGCTTTCTCTGAAAGCAGGGCTCAACCTTAGGGATGCCTTTGCTCCCCAGTAAAGGGACAAGAACTGCACAAAGGCCCCACATTCCCATTCCTGGGGAAGGTTCTCAACAGAAGCAAACATGAAGGGAAATAATAGCCAACTGAGATGGGGCCCAGAAGCTGGGAATTTCTTCCTCGTGGGACATGACTTGCTGTGGGACCCCAAATTTGCTGGAGGTAGAACGAGGGAAACTGGAGAGAGGGGAGGGATGAAATTCTGGAGCAGCATCTGCCCCTGGCTCCAGCAAGGAGAGAAAGGATGGCTGAGATTCATTAAATAAAGAGACAGGAAAACCTTGCTTAAGGAGCTGTCTGGGAAAGGGGCCATTTCAGGCCTGCTGTATACAAGTGCCAGTGATTTGGGGCCAGAACAGACAATTGCTAAAATTTCCTCCAGGCTCTGCTGTGCAAGGAGCTGCTCTCAAGCAAAGCAGTTACAGAAAGTCACGGGAGCTTACTGGTGCTTTTCTGCCTGGGTTGAGGGACCAAGCTGGCTCCGTCAGGAGAAGGGAAGGAAAAAGATCCCCCAAATTAGGAATTTTTTCTCACACAACAGCTCAGAGCACTGACCTGGTGGTGCAGAGAGGACAAGGCAGCTCCAGCTGGAAGGAGGGCACCTCTGCCACACGATGTTCAACCATTTCCATGCTGGAAAATGCTTGCCTGGGCTGGAAACATCAACCTGAGGAAGCACCTTGGCCAGTGGGGTCCAGCACTGGCCATGGAGCCTCAGGGACTATGGGGACAACAGGGCACAGAGCCAGCAGCAGGATGGTCCTCTCTGATCCTGACACAGAGAAATCAGGAGCTGGGGGGTCCCATCCCCTCTCTCCAGTTTTGCCATGTTCCTTGGAAGATCGAACCTCAGAAGTGTAAAAAACATGGATAAGAAATGCTGGTCAGTGCTTTCCATACCAGCATCCTTCATGTACAACACATTCTCAGCACCTCCAGCCAAGGAGAACGCTGTGGTTCTGCCTCTGTGCTGGTGGCACCGACAAAGCACAGAAAAGCCTCAGAGCTCGAGATAAATGCCCTGAACCAGATGAAATCAGCCAGGAACACCTGATCCTCATTCCCACAAGGTTATGGTTAAGGTTGCAAAACGAAGGAAGTGCTGCACTGGCATGCTGGCAGCAAATCAAAGCAAATGACATTAATTAAAGCATATGTTAGGAATAGGAAATTAAGCTAAAGCAACATTTCATCTGCAGCGTCTTCTCCGGGCACTTTAGAAAGGGTATAAGTTTACTGTAGAGAAAGAGAAATGAGGAGGCTGGTGCAGAGGATAGATGTGCGGGAAGTTAAAAGAATTAGAGGAGAGTTTTAAAAGCTTTAGACTATACACTCAAGGTCATGTTCACTCTCTGTATTTATTTTGAATTGTGAGTGAGGGGGAAGGCTGAGAGTGCTGGCTGGCACTGCAGGAAGACTCAGGCTAACATGGACCACGCATCCTTGACGAGGGGGCTCAGCCCCGAAATCGGGACCCTCGGCACTCCTCCCTGCATGGCTGCACCAGGCACTGATGGACTTCGGCACTGGTTTTGCAAAAATACACATAATTTCCCAGTTTTGCTTTTCTCAGCTCACTCAGCCCAGAACTTCGCAAAGCTCAGTATATTTCTCTGGGCAGCTGGGAACAAGGGCACCACTGTCCCCTGCACAGAGGGGAAACTGAGGCACGGCATGATTAACAGTCTTGGAGCACGGAGCAAGCACAGGGCTGGGAACACTGACCAGAGCTGCACTCCAACCCTGTGAGGAACCACGAGCAGGCCCCCCAGGCCCTCTCCCACAGGTCTGTCTCAGCCATGGGCCCTTCCTCCTGCTCCTGCCTTTGGGGCTGGCAGCGATGCTGCAGTCCCGACCCATCGGGGGCGTTCCTGGGGCTGCACTGACGCACCAGCCACCCGTGTCATCCCAGGTCACCCAGCTTTTTTCAATCAGGGCCACATGCCTCACTGTGCTGGGGCTGTGAATGGGGCCAGCCTGTGGCCACTTCCACGTGGCCTCTGTGCCAGCTCACACGGTGCATGTAGGTGCCTGATGGCATCAGGGCCCCATGTCCCCGACGGAAGGGGCTGACATCCCCACTGCCCAAGCTGTGCCAGGAGCTGTGACATGCAGTGGGGCAGGAGCATGGCAGGCTTTCCACCCAGTGGCCTGCTGCACGTGTGCTCCCCACGCTCCCCTGGGGTGACCATGGCACGCACAGGGAGCGATGGGCAGAGTCAAGGCGCGAGTGAAAGGAACTGGGCAGCCGCCTGACCCCAGGCGCTCTCCTCCTGCTCTGCTCCGCTCCGCTCCCAGACCGGCTGCCGTGTTTCCCTGGAGCCATAAATTGCTGGCCGGGCCCAGCGCAGCCGCTGCGGCCTCCCCACGGCGGTGTCTCCGCGATGAGTTACGAGGAGCGAGCGGCGCAGCCAGGGCTCTGCTCCAGAGCCCCAACGCGATCGAGGCCACGCCGCTCCCTTCGCCTGCACGCTCCAGAGCCCCTTTCCTCCCGCTCCCACCCGGCCCACGCTGCTGCCCTGGAGGGGTTCACCCCATGGGACCCATGTGCTTCCCGGTTTTCCAAGGAGGGCTGGCTGGAGCGCGGTGTTTACCCAGGGCGAGCGGGCAGATGGCTTGCTGACAGCTTCAGGAACACCTTGTAGCAGTTGCGGTGATTCCCGAGATCCGTTGCTTCCCATTTCAATTCACACATCATGATTTCTAAACCTCAGCTTGTACCTTCCCAACAGAGCTCCCCACCTCCATCCTGGCTGCACGCTGTCGCTACCGGCTTGGGAATGACGGGGAAGGGGATCCTGTGGCAGCAGCAGCCACCCTGTCCCCGACACTGCCTCCTTCAGTGGCCTGGGGAAAGTCCCTTAACATGCCAAAGGAAGGGGTACAAGCAGCACAGAGGCTGGAAATTACTTTGAGGATGTAAGTACTTCTTAGGGATGAAGAATTCCTTTTCCACCCCCTTCTCCAGCTGAATAATGGTTGTAAATATATGGGCTGGAAACAAGGTAGTGGGGTCTGAGGTTGGCGTGTGTGAGTCCCTCCTACTCATGGTGTGGAGCATCGGCACTTGGGATGAGTCTCTGCCATCTACTGCTGGGGACCAGCATTGTCCCCACTGGGCTGTGGGAGCCTGGTCAGCCCCTGATGCCATTTGGGAGCAGCTCACAGAGGCCAAACTGAAGCTGGGACCAAGCTTGGCTGTGGTGGCTCCTATAAGCAGCCTAAGTTTGGTCAGCAGGAGGCTCACACCCAGCTTCCCCACCTGGAATAGCTGCTGGCCCCCACCTTCTCTCGAGGAATTGCTTTCTGGGCCTGGTGGGACCCCAGAGCCAGTTGTGGGGACCTTTGTGCTCCCAGTGAATTCCCCAAGCAAGTGTGAACCAGAGCATCTCGCACTTGTGCACATTCCCCTGCCCTCCTTGTGCTGCTGTGGTAGAGCCTTGGCCTCAGGGTGACAAAAGGTGTATGTTTTTCCAATTAAAAGAGCCAAATGTGTTTTCCTGCCAGTATTTAGTCCAGCCTAACATGCAATGTCTACACTTTAACCTTGAAGAAGCCTCTGGAGACACTGCAAAATAAATCAATACTAGTCCACGAGCTGGAAAACAGAACCAATAAATAACTTCAGAGCAGCTTTTCTGTTTACCCTATGAAATTCCTACTCTTGGCCGTGCGCTTCAAAACAGCGTCTCAAAATAAAATAGAAAAGAAAAACAACCCCCTGAACCCTTCATTAGTGGCGCAGCATGAGGCTCTCCAGCCAGGCAGAGCTGGTTTCAGGTTGCAGGTGCAGGGCCAATTCTCCACTGACCTCTGGGCTGGGATTTGGGATTGAGGTTGCCTGTGCAATGGTTTAAAAATATTAAATAAAAAACATTTTAAAAATATATATATACACCCTGCATGGTTTCTTATGGCATGGAAGGTGCTGGAAGAGAACAAGCACGTGGGTGCTTGGATATGAGTGTCCCCAGCCTGGTTCCTGAGCCTGATCCACAGCTCCAGGTGCTGCAGCCAGGACCCCTTGAGCCCATTCCAGGCATGGGGATCTGCACCCCACCAGCAGCCCAAGGTTCTTACCTGGTGTCATTGCTGTGTCCCCAAATGAGGAGGGATAACCGTGGCTCTCAACCTTCTCCCTCAGCTCTTTCCAAGTCACCCGCTTTGGGGCCAGCCAGGGATTCACCAGTTCTTCCTCCTTTCTGACAATAATAAATGTGTCTTTAGCATTAGCATAAAATAAGATTTACAGGAGCTATTAAAAGGCAACTGAAAGGCATTTTTCTGCATCCTGTTGAGGAAAAGTTTCATGTGGGAGGCAGGCGGGTCTGTAGGACTGGGCACACGTGTGCAGGGACACACAGGGATGCATGGGCAGCGGGCACTGGGGACCCACCTGTGCATGCAGAGATCTGCAAACCCCTCCTCACACAGTAGTGGGGTGAACTACCAACAGCCAGGGGTGCCATCGACAGCCTGTGCTGCTGGCACCAGCAGTGACACGAACACACAGCAGGGTCAGGATGCACAGGGGCATCCCCCGCACGGGGCAGGTGCCACACGGAGTGACCCCGTGCTGCACTGACTGCCCTGGGATGGACAGACGGACACAGAGCTCCAGGCAGCTGCAAATGGAAGGGTGGCAGGAGGCAAGTCCAGCTCCCCAGCACGGCAGGGATGTACCACAGGGAAAACCCATCCTCTGGCAGGGGACAAATTGAAGCAATTTCCCTCACATCCCTCTCTTTGTGCTCGCCTCCCCTGAGGCTCGCTGTTGTCAGCGTGCATTACGCAGGCAGGACAGCTCTATTAGTCATCCCCTTAACCACTGGAAAAACACACGGAGCAGCCGTGATTAGCAGGGCTGAGCCGCACACGAACGGTCCGGCCGGGAGAGCAAGCCCTGGGGCACGGGGTAACCTGCTGGAAAAGCATCCCGGGGAGCCAATCCCAGAAGGAAGCAGAAGGGGTTTTTTACGTGGTGATTCAAGAGCAAAATCTCTGCTGTCCCATCCCCACTCGGAGCTGCTCCTCCTGGAGTGGGATATGTGTTTCCCCGGGGGCAGAAGCAGCTGCCACCTCCCTGGGCTGGGCTCTGCCTCTAAAGCACTGACCACATCCCAGGAACTCCAAATCGCCTTCCCTGAGAACTAGCAAGGAGGAGCAGGACCAGGATTTAATCATGCTGGAAAAATCAGGGCAGCCATTTACAACTTCACACTGGTCTGGCACCCACTCCTGTGGCCGGTTTCTCAGAGCAGCTCAATTTTCACTGAGGCACTGGAAGTGTCTCGGCTCTCAGGGAGCAGCAGACTCGGTATCAATCTCCAAAAAGCTTCAAGCTCCAAAGCATCCACCAGGAGAAGGTGGTGAGCACCTGAAATCACAGCGCTGCACCCACCTGCCCAGATTTATCCCCAAAGCCAAGGTCAGCAGGACATCTCGTGCCTGCTGGAGCACAGAGCAGGAGCAGACATTCCCACCGTGGGGGCAAAAGTGGAACAAGTTCAGGGTCTTGCATCCAGAAGGGTGCCTGTCCCCGCAGTGACCGCGGCAGAGGATCTGTGCATAGGGGTAGGTGTGAGCTTTGCTTTGGGCTCGGCAGAGGAAGGTCTCTGTGCCGTGCAGCAGCTCCAGGAGTTCTGTGGGAAGTGGGACGCAGGCAGTGTTGGCTTTTTATAGTTGGACACCAGGAGAGAAACACAGGGGAAAAGGGATGCACAAAGCTGCAGCTCATACGAGCTGAACCCCAAATGCATCCCAGACTGCAGCTCACACATACACATCCCTGTCCTGCTTTGGTGCCACTGCTGCAGCCCCAGATCCTGGTGCCACCACTGCCACCTCCCTGCTCCTGTCCCTGTCCTGGACCATGAGGGGAGAGGGCACGACCTCGCCGTGCCACAGGCAGGGTGTGTGTCACACCCATCACTCGCCTGCAAAAACGTGCTTTGGGTATGAACTGGGCAGATTTAGCAACTGTAGGGCCTTCTGTTCTTCCTTACATCTCTGGACCATTTCCCCACCCCTTAAATGCTTTACATTATTTATTACATTTCATTTAACCCCAGCCACGTCCTCCAAATAAAATTTATTTTGCAGCTGTCATTCAGGTTTACTCCGGCCTTAACCTCGTAATCCTATTGATTCCCTCATTATTCTCAGAGCGCGGGATTGATTTCATGCCTTCTGTGTTATGGAGAAGCCTTTGCTCATTAATCTCACACACATTTATAAACAGTCCATCCTTCTCATTCATTATTTTCTCATTCCCTGACTCACGAGGTTCTCAGCTTGTCTGCTTTGCCTCCTGATTTTGGGGTATGGATGGAGAGGGAACATGACCCCTCTCCTAAAGGGCATCCACTCTGCATGGAGATCCTCAAGCCTGGATCTCCATGCCCAGAGGCAGAGGGTGATGGGCTCCCATGCAGGGAATCACCAGAAAATCCCCCAGACTTGTGCTCTGCATCACCTTTGTGACATGCCCTAGGACTGCATCCCGCTCAGGAAATCACTGAAACCAACTGGGCTGGGAAAAACAGAGAACCAAAACAAATCCAGCTCAGAAAGGTCTCCAGATGCACCTCCTGCACACACCAAGGAGTACCCCACAGCCAGGCCACGCTGCTCAGGACCCTACAAGGGCATTGGACAGGTACAAGCAGTACCTGTTGCTGGAGTTTGCTGATGTACACACACGTGCATGCCTCCAAACACACCAGAAGTGTGTTTATAGGGTGTGATTAATCATCCTGAGCATTTCATAGAGCCCCATCGCAGTGCACAGCACTGTACAGTGTATGGAGGAAGACCTGACCCCTGTCATAGAGGCTTAGAATAAAAAAATAGGCAGACACTATAGTTCAGACACGTAATAAATCCCCCAGGAGGGCCAATCTCAAATATTTCAGCTGTTTCCCCCTCCCCCCCATAATATATGATTGTCTTTGTTGGATCAATACAGAGGGGCTTTGTGGAAGGAGCATGTTTTAAGGGAAGATTGATGTACTGAATTATATACACAGCTAGGAAGAATTCTAATATTCAACTTCCAGGAGGAGAGGGAAGGTCTGTGGCATCAAATCCTCCTTCCAGGATGGGAACACAGCTCCTGGTGGTGCAGGAAGGCAGGGAGGTGTGAGCACCTCTTGCTTCCAAGGATCTGCTCCTGTGGGATGGTGGCAGGAGCCTTCCTGAAGGGATAGATGGATCTGGCCAGGATGGGTGGATTTAATGAGTGCTGCGATTTCAGCATGGCATAAACCAGTGTGTTTTGTCCCACCACAGCTGCCCACGAGGCCATGCACCACCTCACCCTCCAGACACAGCCAGCAGTGAGCAAGCAGGGCCCTGCAGCTGGAGCCAGAGGGATATTTGTCACTAAACACCTATTATTTACCCACAGCAAAGCCCCGTGATCAGTTCTCTGGGTGCACAGACACACCCCCCACCCTCTGCTCAGAGCATCCTGCACAAATGGATGCCCCTAATCTCATTAACGTGTAATGACACAGGGTTGAGCCCTGGCTCTGGTGAGCAGCACAGGGCTGGCTGAGCCTCACCAGCAAGGTGTGCATCCTGTGAAGCACAGGGCTATCATATGGAATAAATTTAACTGAATCAAGTTTTGATTAAATGCCATAAACATGATTGATTTGGTTACATACCCTCTGTATGACGGTCTGTTTAATTTATTTTTTCATTCTGAGAAGGGATGTTGCATTGATCCCAAACATTAGCTTTGACTACCACCATAAATTCCCATTTTAGGGCGACCTGCAGCAGCCTTATTAATATTTTTACACTTACCCAGCAGTTGCCAGGGTTAACCCTTTCAACAACGTGCCCAAATTGTGCAGTGCTGTGGGAGCAGAGGGTGACCTCAACCAGAACCAGGGGCTGCAGCCAGCAGAGGATAGCCACCACCCCTCCTAAACCAGCTTCCTGGACGCCTCAGGGCCAGGGGGATCAGCAAAAACCCTGCGGCAGCATCTCCACAAGCACTTTGGCAGTGGAACTGTGCCCCAGGCATTGCCACAGCATGTCCAGAGTGGGCTGTTTGCTATCTGAAATCCCACAAAACCCAGCACACCTCTCACCCTCCTCACCACGCCTGCCTTCGGACCAACACTACCACAGATTTCCTCACAACAGCTTCTATATCTTTCTTTTTATCAAGGGGGGGAAAAACCTGCCCAAATATTTTTTAATATTACTAATAAATTGGAAGAATGCTTTATGTTTTCAATATATTTTCAATTTACTGCCGTGGTCAGTATCTTGGTTGCTATGTGTATTTTATAAGCAACGTCAATGATAACCAGATTTAGCTGTTGGTTTCTCCATAAATACTGTGTTATCCACCAGAAGTGATCTCTGGTAACACAGTGTCATTAAAAATAATGCTGGAAAGCGTCAGGGAAACACCAAAAGCAAAAAGAATAAATCACTTCCAAACACGTCTTGGAGATACTGGAATTTCTGAGGGTTTATTTGGAAGATAAACTGATTTTTAACACATATTTTGGACAGATCCTGCAATCCCAGTATCCACAAAACCCTCAAGTAACACATGAGCTCATTGCAGGCTCTCCCTGACCAAAGCAGAATGGGTTTCTGTGCACTTGCACTCAAGACAGTGACAAAAGACACTTTGAGCCTGTCCAGGTCTCATCCCTGGCAGGTGGGGACTCTCACAGCACACAAGTCCATCAGCTGGAACCTACCTTATATCATTCCTATCTGCTGTGTGGTTTTATATCATTCCTTTCATAAATCCCATAATGGTTTGGGTTGGAAGGGACCTTAAAGATCATCCCCTTCCACCCCCTGCCATGGGCAGGGTCACCTTCCATTATCCCAGGCTGCTCCAAGCCCCATCCAAGGATCTGAAGAGCTGAGCAGGACGTGCTGTGAAGGTATCTCTAAATCCTGAATTATTTAGCAGAAACATTTCTGCTGTCCTCCCTCTAACCCAACTAAACTATATTTAATTGCAAACTACATTCCCTCTATTTTAATCTCTCACTCACCTCAGCTCTCTTTTAAGAGCTGGACAGTTTGTTCTCACTGAAGTCATGTCCATCTCTCCAGGGTGCTCTGCAGTCAGGGAGGTTAAGGGAAAACATCCAAATCACTCAGCAAATGACCCAGCACAGCCTGAACCACCACAACTCCATGGCACATAAAATCCCACCAGTCCACAGCTCCCCCCAACCAGCACCTGCAGTAGGGCTGTAATTCTTTAATTAATGAATTAATGAATGCTCTGAGGTAAATTCACTAATTAATGAGTGCCAAGCTTCCCAGGACCCTGCAAACATGACACAGGAGTTAAATCACCACATCACCAGCCACCAGATACATGGGAGAAGTGTGGATGGGTGCTGGCACCCAGCAAGTCGCAGTGAGCCTCGTGCTACAGCCCTGGAAATACAAAAACCAACACCAGACCATGGCAGCACAAGGGGTTTGTCTCCCCTCGCTCTTGGCAGAAGCCAGGAAAACCTCAGCTCAACAGCAGCAGAGTATTTTCCCATGGTATGTCGGCTTTCTTGCTTTGGAAAAAAAAAAAAGGAATTATTTAAAGGTTTCATAGCCCCTTTTCATCTAATATTTAACGTGCAAGAGTTTCTGCATGCCCAGGTTAGGTAAACGTTAGAGAAGATTGTTTATAGAAATTATATACAGAGTGGTGCTGGTTTAATTTATCAAAAAAGGTTTTGTTGAAATAAATTCATTTTACAGTGAAACCCACTTAAACCTGTTAAAGGAGTGACCTCGTTGCAGTGAACCTGTTTGTGCTTCACCTCCAGGGACAGCTCGAGCAGCACCACGATAGCATCTCCCAGTGTAAATATTCCCTGCTCTCCCAGAGTGTGGGACAGGGCTGGCAGAAACTGTGCCAAGGAGAGGGATGCCAGGTGCCTCAGGGGATGGAAGGATGCGGCCTTTCCCTCACAGGCACATTTGGCCACCACTGCCAAAGTGGTTTAGTGCTGCATCCACCCTGCTCGTGCGAGAGCTGGGAGCAGGGGGTGGCAGTGGGATTCGAGGGCTGCACTGGGATGCCGCAGGAGAAATGCAGGAGAAAAGCAGCTCTCAGCAGGGGTAAGGGATGGGGAAAACCCTCCATCCTCTCCCTGCCCCTCAGCTTCGTCTGCCACTGCTGCTTTGCCATGGCGTCGATTGCTGTTGACACCGCTGCCGTTATCAGCTCGACCGCACCGCTCTTATTTGGGGAAATTGATAGAAATAACCCAGTAGCCATTTTTCCCTTCCCCTGAAATTTATTGCGAAGTGGGGAAAGGCAGAATCTCTGCTCTCGCCTCCCCTCTGCTGGCTCCAGCAGCAGTTGGCTCACGGCTGGTTTCGCTCCTCTGCTTTAAAAGTTAAGCTCAATGAGGACAAACCAGGACTGCACGGAATAGAGGGGGAAAAGCCCACCAGCATTCCTCCCTCATGGCACAGGTCAGATTAACAGGGGGAAATTAATGCTAGCAGGTTTAATGGAGATGAAATGCTTTAGGAATGAGCAGATGCATTAATTTGTAGCATGTGGCTTTAAGAGTTAATCTCAGTACGGAGCAATACCGGGAAGAACATTCACTCATTCATCCATTCAGGAGGCATCAGCCAGGTACAGGGCTTTGTGCAGTTCCCACAGTCTGGCCTAAAGGTATTTATAGTCTAGAGCTGGGGGAAAGAAAACACAGAAAAAAGGGATGGGATAAGGGAAACTGTGCTTTGGAAGCAGTCTATGCAAAATCCACCAAGGCAGAATTAATATTGTCTCGTTAACAGAGGGAGAAATTTGAAATTATATGGGAAAGGTGGATAAAACCTGGAAAGCATAAGAGCCAGCTCTGATTTCAAAGTCCATGGGAGCATTCCAAGGCAGAGCTTTAAAATTAGAAACAGCATGCAAAGTTACTTTTCCATTGAAATGTCATGTTTTCCTTGAAAAGAGCTTTTTCCATCTCGAGAATGTGTTTTGTCACCGAGCAGTAAGTGCACTTCTCCCGACAGATCTGCTGAAGCAAAAACTCTGGGAGAAAATGGAGAATCACATCCGTGGGCTTGGCAAACAAATAAAACAACAACAACAAAAAAAAGAGATTGGGCAGCACATTTCCATCAGAGAGGTTTGCAGCTCATCCTGGGTTTCTGACACGACTTGGCCCCTCCTCTCTCTGTTGCCAAATTCAGGTGTTACCTCCGGCTTCTGCCCGGAGCGCTGGTGGGGTGAAATCACTTGTGCGTGATCTGGGAAGGAGCAGATCCCATTGCCAGCCGTCACTTGGACGCAGGAGAATCCCTGTCCTCCAGGCAGTGGTCCCTCTGTCATAGGGGGGATCCACCGGCCCCCCCCGAGCTGTGACAGCCACAGCCACCACCCTGATGGCCAACACAGTCACAGCTCTGCTGGACACTGTTACCCACCACCCTCTTATTTCCAGGTGGTCCAAATGCCGAACCCCACAAACGCACTCTGTGGGACTCCCCTGCATCCCCCCCAACACTGGGTGTGTGACAGCGGTGTCACCAACCACTCCTGGTGTTGTCCCCAGCCACACCACAGGGAGCCGCAGGGGAGAAGAGGAAATTTAGAAAAGTGGGAATGTAAAAAGGGAATGCAAAACTCCAAGAAGTCCCTGGTCCCCGGCTTAGCAGTGACCCCACTCCCCAATGCAAAGCTGAGCTCACCAGCGGGACAAAAAAGGTCTGGAGAAAGAGCCCCTCTGCCATGTCCCCCACAAGCAGCCCGGTCCCACCACGCTTTCCCGAGCGGCCACAAACACACGGAGGGAAGAGCCTGGCAGGGCAGGGGGGTTGCTGCAGGGCAGCCCCTCCCCGTGCCCGTGTCCGGGGCTGGCAGGTGCCGTGGGGACGCGGCCCCTCCCGCGCCGCTCCCTCCGGGCCGCCACAGACAGCCCCGCTTTGAAGCCCTGCCGAGGCTGGCGGCAGCGGCGGGGCTGGAACAAGATGGCTTTTAAACTCGGAGTGAGATGAAAAGCAGCCGGAAACGCATCTAAAGGGTGACTGGAGGGCTAAGCCTGCTTTTCTCATGCTCGTTTATCCCGGGCTGCTCCGCCAGAGACCGAGTCCCTGGGGAGCTGCTTTCTCAAGCTCTGCTGCCTGCTCCTTGCTGCTCACATCCCTCCTCTGCCGAGAGGTGAAGCAGCAACAGACTTTCAGCAGAGATGTAAAAAACGGGTTTTTTGTCATTAAAGATCCCGTGGCGTCTCCTGCCACGACTCCCAGGAGCCCAGTCCTGAAGCAGCAGCCGAGGTGCTTCACCCCAGGAGCACCTATGGTTCTGGAACAAGGGAAGGAAACTTCTGTGTTGCTTCTTGGAGTGATTTGAGAGGAGAAATGGGAGACTGGAGAGTGGCACTGCCCGGGAGTGGGCAGCATTCAGCAGACATGCACAGCACCAACAGGAGAAAAATCCCTTCCCCAAAGCACTCCAGGCTGAATCTACTATTCCTGTGTTTTCTGGGCACCGACCACCTCTTCCACTACACTCCTAACAGAACATGCTATAAAAACGTGCCCAGACGCCCATTCCCCACGGTGCCAGGCTACCAGCCAGCCAAGAGCAAGAGCCAAAGGAAAGCAGAGCTGTCTGGGGCACATCAGAGCAGAGACATCACCAAGTCCCTGTTGCTTCGCAGGGGAGACACGTGGAGCACCCCTGGGCACCATCAGCTGAATCATTGCTCTAACAGAGCAGCCAAAACTTTAAATCAGGTTTAAAATACCCAAGGACCTTGACTGGCTTTTTACCTATTAGATTTCTGCTCTCCTGTCCATTAAGCACAATGGAAATGGTTCTGAGAAAAGCAAACCCAAAATGCCACGGCTCTTTCCTCTTGGAAAGAATTTCTTCGGTCATCGCCTGCACAGGACCCTACAAGAGGCATTAGGAACACAGGAGAAGCACGGATCTAATGAGATTTGTGCTAATTCATGTGATTGTTTATAAGAACTATGCTGCCCTAAGCCTGTTAAGCCGCTCTGGCTGGCCAGGACTATCCCAGCTCCGGGCCGGCCTCGGCTGTGCACCCTCCAGAGGCTGAGGTTTGCTCAGAGCAGCTGGGCACACATTTTGCCTGAGAGAATACAGAGAAATCTTTGCCATTCCTCCTAACCAGAGCCCTCAGAGCACTCTCAGAAAAAAATCTCACTCTGTTTTGATGAGGATGCCCTCCCTGCACAGCACCAGGCTCTGTGATTCATGTGCTGCACCCGTGTAAGCTCTGCACGTGCAGCCGGGACAGCAAAGCAGGAGCAGCCCCAGGGCTTTTCTGCATCCTGCAGCTGCCAATCCACCACCTCTGGGCTTCTCACTGGGTTCTCCATCAAGAATTTCCAGTACCAAGTGGTTGTTGAAGAAGAACACAGGGACAAACCCTCCCAGTTACTCACTCCCTGGCTCAGATCACACAAACTGGGACCATCTCAGAGCTGTGCCTGAATTTCCTCCCAACACCCTGCTGGAATAAACTGTTGTTGCTGTTGTTGTTGTTGTGTGTTCCCTTCTCTTTTTTTCTTTTTTTCTATCCTTGACTGAAAATTGTCTGAGCCCTCCTCTCTTCTCCCAGCCAAGGAAAAGGTTACCCCAGCAATCAGCCCCGTGGTGCCAAACAGTCTGCACCGAACTCAGCTCCGGCCTCCCCGGCTCTGGGGGAACCAGACATAAAGAGGGGTCTTTAATCTCAGACGTGCTCGCTGATAATCTGCTCTGCTATTTGCAGATAGGGTAGTCTAGGCTCTCCCAGGCTCCAGGGACACACAGGGAGGGCAGGGGGAGCCAGGACCAGGTCCTCTCCCAAGCCTCGAGCTGGCCGTGCATCTTCCTTCCAAACCACCCACGGCTCATGTGGCCACCAAGGCACCAGGACATGATCCTGTGCCCCCAGAAGTGGGAGTTTTGGCCTTGGATTTGTAGCAGTCACTTGGGAAATTATAAACAGCTTGTTCCCATTCTAGAAGGATCACAAGCATTGCTGGGGTCTCAAAGTGACTTGCAGAGGGGAGCAGTGAGATGGGGAGGGGTGGGATCCCCCTCCCAGTCCTGAAATGAGGGCCCAGCAAACCACCCCAGGCCACAGGCCAAGTGTGTGAGCTGCCAAAGCCATTTTTTTGCCACAAGAAGCCACACTGGGGTGTCCCAGGGCCAGGGTCCCTCCAGCCATCCCTTCCTGGGGGACCTGGTCAAGCACTGAAGCACATTCCAGTGCTCCCCATGGTGAGGGGCTGGCTTGGCCACTCATGCCCTGCCCCACACTTGACCAAGACCACACACAACATTCCCCAGACAGCCTAGTAAGAGGGACTTCTTCCTCCCTGCAGTAGGGCCAAAAGGAGGAAAACATCCATCCTCCTGTTCACATGGGACAGGAGCCTGCCACCCAGCCAGGGAAAGAGCAGTTTCTCCTCATGTCACCAAAGAGTTTCCCCTCATGTCATGGCACTAATTCAACATGACATCTCTCTCAAAAAGAAAAGGAAAGCTGAGAGTTCTGCCCAGTTCTCCCCCATCCCAGGAAAATGGGCATTTCATGCAGGCAAAGGGCTCAGACAGCCAGAGGGATGGTCTGTGCTTGAAAACAGGGGAAAGCCAAAACAATCCAGCTGGAATAAAAATCCCTGCAAACGCTCCCTCTCGTGGAGGCCGGCTGCTCTCGTGCTGTCTGGCAGACCAGGAAAGGTCTTGTCCCAAAACTTTCCCAAGAATGACAGGGTCTGTAGGAATGAGGGGAGCTGGTGACACCCTCCCCTCCCAGCACTACACAGCATCCCTGTAGTGCCAGCCTTCGGTTCCCAGTGGGACCTTTGGAATGAGTGAGACACAGCAGGAATGGGATGGGGTGAGCTTGGAGCTGGGGGCATATATATAAACATAGATATATGTATATCTAGGTCCATCATCCAGGATCCTGGATGCATTTGAGGGTTTAACAGCCAAATGATTTCCCTTCTTGCTGATGTGGGCAGACAGGAGTACAGGGGGAGTAGAGGGAAACCCCAGGAATACCTGCTGGCATTGACCTTGGCTGAACCCCACATGGAACTGGCCTCTTTTAAAGCCATTTTGAGGGGGTCCCTGAGGCCTGACAGGGTCTGGAAGGGGAGGACAGCTGGCCCAGGGACAGCAGTACTGCAGTGTCTCCACTAGCTCATTATTTCCCAGCCTGGGGAATTATTTCCCAAAAGCCTTTAACTGATTCCCCCAAGCCTCACAGGATTTTGCACTGACAACACCTTTCTGCTGGGAACCAAGCCAGGATCTCCACAACGTTATTTTGCAAAGACAATTAGGTAGTCCCTCAACAGCGCTGTCTCATTTTAATTAGATCTTATTTCCAGAGAATTACCGAGCATGCCAGGCCCAAGGCTGGAGGCAAAGGCCATTTACAGGAATCAATGGGAAGCGAAGGACAGATGTACCTGTGCTCACGTCACCAGCTACAGCAATGCCAAAGGGAGAGGAGCAGCCTTCCCCGCATGATTTCATCCCTTAATTCCTCGGGCAATGTAAGACCTTCCGTTCAGAAGACAGAGCATCACTGCTTCAGGCTGCTTGTTGGGCCTCAAGTGCCTTGGAGTGATTATTCTCTGCATTCTGAAGGGCTCTGGAGGTGTAGAAGGTGCACTTTTGGCAGAACCCACAAAACTGGGGAACAGTGCCAGATCCTCGACAATCAGCTGGGTGGCTGCTCACATGAGCACATGACAGGAAAAGTGAACAGACACCCACACAAACGCCCTCAGAAAGGTGCAACATGGCCATGCAGGTGGCAGGACACAGGTGACAGATGGACTGGAGGGTGGGCACAATGCGGGGTACCTGCCACAGATCCCCCACTCCTGCGGTCTGTAGGAAGCCAAACCCCTGGGATCACTGACGGTGCCACCGGTACGGGCTGCTGCCTCCGAGGAACCGTCCGGGGACCCCCGGGACTCCCCCCGGGACCCCCGACACGTCCGCGCCCCCGGGACCGCCCCTCGGCGCGGCGCCGCTGTTCCACCTGGCGGCGAGCTCGGGGAAGCGCCGGGATTCTCGGGATTTGGGGCATATCCCGGGCAGGGAAAATTCCGGGTTTAGGTTTGGGTTTTCCTGCGACCCCACAACCAAGCGGTGCCGTTCCAGTGCCACTGCCCTGAGGTGTGGCCCCGCTAGGAGAGCAAAGGAGGGGACAGCTGGGCTCCCCCCGCCGGGAGCCTCCGCTCCATCCCGTCGGATGTCCCGAGCAGAGCCTCCTCCCTTCCCGGCGCGGCTCCGAGGAAGGCTTGGGAAAAGGCCCGGGCGGGCGCCGAGGGGCGACGGACCTGGCTGTCCCTCGGCATCACCCGCCGCTGTAAACAACCGGAATAAACCGAGAGCCTCCCCTTTCCCCTTTCCCACCCTGCCTGAAGAGCACGGACGGAGCAAACGGTGCCTGCGGCTAAGAACCGGCTTCGTATCAAAATAAACAGCTGCTTTTTCACTGATAATGTTTTTACCCCCCCTTCCCTCCACCCCCCAGACACCCACACGGATCAAAGTGGCTCTGGGAACCTTGTGGCAGGGAACACCCTGGACGGCTGCTGCGTCCTTCCCACAGCCCCGGCCCTGGACAAGGACCGTGCCCCCGCGGGGATAGCGGGCCAGAACCGGATAAGTGGGGCTAAGAGCCTTTGAGATGCCGGTGCCCGGAGGAAGGATCCAAGCAGAGGCTCCGGGGGCTCAGCCCTGGAGCAGGCAGAGGGGACAGTCACCGGCAGAGACCGGCTGTATTCCACACCGGGGCTCAGCCCCGCAGCCGCGCATCCCGCCCCGAGCGCACAGGTGCGGCGGGCGCGCAGGTGCGCAGGAATGCCCGGCCGGGATGGGGGGCGAGGCTTCACGGGGAAGGGGGGAGTGGGTGTGTGCAGAGCCCGCCGGGGCCCCGCCGCTGCCCTTTGTCTATTGATCCGCGATCGGGAGCCGCAGACAGAGCGGCGGCCCCGGGGGTAATTGGGGCTCCGGGGCCGTGACCGCGGCTGCGCCCCCCTCGCCCCTGCGCTCCGCGGGGGGCAGGGCCGGCGGTGCCCTAATTGGGAGCCGGGGCCGGGGCTCGGCCCGCTCCGCTTTGTCCCGGGTGCGGAGGAGGCGCGGCGGCAGCACGGCGCCAGCCCGACATAAAGAGCTGCCGCCCCACCGCCCACCCGCTGCCGGTCCCATCGGACCGGGGCTCCCTTCCCCGGCAGCCGCACCCCGCGCTCGCGCAGTCGGGGCTGGCAGATGCTCATTGAAATGTTCTAACGGGGGATTTGGTCCTCTGTGTGGCAGCGACAGGCCTTGGGATTCCCCAGGGCTGGGGGAGCTCCTGATGTGGGGCAGGATCCTGGCACCACGGCATGCCCAGCCCCATGCCATCATTCTCGGCCCTTCTGCAACTTTCAATACTTAAGGGGGACTTACGAAAAAAGGAGAACGACTTTTTACACAGGCAGATGACAGGTCAAGGAAGATGGTTTAAAACTAAAAGAGGAGAGATTTAGATTATATGTTGCTAGGAAATTGTTCCCTGTGAGGGTGGTGAGGCCCTGGCACAGGGTGCCCAGAGAAGCAGTGGCTGTTCCATCCCTGGCAGTGTCCAAGGCCAGGCTGGATGGGGCTTGGAGCAACCTGGACTCGTAGAAAGTGTCCCTACCCACAGCAGGCGGTTGGAAAAAGAGGATTCCTCCCAACCATTCTTTGATTCTCTGGGATAACAGATGAACGCAGGGCTGGCAGCCCAGATGAGGGCCAAGGGGTCCTGCAAAGCCCCCCTGGGCTGCACAGGGACAAGAGCTGTGGCAGCGTTCCCCCTCTGCAGGGCCATGAGATGCTCTGGCAGGAGTTCATGTTCCTGTTTACAAACACCCGCCCGTGGAGCCCTTCCAGCAGCACTATTGTGCTGCACGGCAGCTCAGCGGCCAAGTCGGCCAGGGTTTGTCCACCAGGCCCACGAAGCCCTCAGGGCAGCTCTGCTATTTTTAGTGTCTGGTCAAGCACCTCATGCATTTAGCTGAAGAGATTCAGAACTCACCACTAAACCTAGTGAAAACTTCAGTGTTTGAGGACCTCGCAGCTCTGGTGGCACGGCACCTGTGTTACCTGCTGGTTAAACACCAGTTCATGAAGTCACCGGAGCACCCAGCACTTCACCTTTGTGACTTGATTGTGACCGCAGTGACACAGCCCAGCCAGGTCTTGCCAGGTGCAGAGCAGCAGAGCCTCGGGGGTGCTGTGCTGGATGTGCCTCCGCAGGGCCTCTCACGGCCTTTTCATAGCTGAGGAAAAGAAATCCCAGTACAGTGCGTGACTAATGGGTAGCTGCTCATCGAGCTGCTTGAATAGGGTTTCTCAGAGCCTGGGGATGGCAAGGGCAGACATGGAGCAGCTCAGCTCCTGCTGAAACACCCTGGCTGGGGGGCCCAGGCCCTGCTCCCTGCCTTTGGGCACTGTTTCTCGGGGTCACTGTCATGAACCCACAGAACACTATTCCCCTCCTCAGTGAAGAGTGGCTTTGTGCTCAGTGGGTACGTGGGGATGTCCCACTGGCACCAATGCTTGGTCCGCAAGCCGGGATGGATGACAGGGCTGTCCCTGACCCCCTAGGATGGCAGGAACCCATTGTGAGGCTGCCCCACCACATCCTGCAGCATCGTCACCTTCTCCCCCCTGTGATTGTCCCAGCCACCTTAGCCTAAATCCAGCGTGGTTGGATTAGAGAGAAAAGGGCCAGAGGAGCCCCCACACTGGCACACGTTGCGCCCCCTCACTAAAAATAGAGCCCATTAAATTGCTGCTCATCCTGAGTGATGTTTATTTGGAAATAATCCTGCAAGCCTAACTTTAGTCACTACACGTCCCTCCTCCAGGGGAAGACTTTCCCACCCTGCTAGTCCCCCCTGCAAGTGGAAATTGTCACAGAGGCAGCATCTCCTCTCCCGTCGTCGAGAAACTCAGCCCCAGCACCTGTTCTCAGTCACTGGGGGGGTTCAAAGCCCCTTCCCCGCCCGCAGCCCCCGGAAGGCCGGGACGGGAGCGCGGGGGAGGCCGAGGAGGGGCCGCGCCCGCCCCGTTCCCCCTGTCGGGGCCGCGCGGCGGCGGGAGCGCGGCGGCGCCAGCAGAGGGCGCCCTGCGCCCGGCGCTGCGCCTCAGCCCGAGGGGGCCGCGCCCCCGCCGCGCCCGCGGCCGTAAATCCCGAGTGGGAGAAGGGTAATTGGTGAGGAAAAGAGCTGCTCGTTCCTCCGCGGCCGCGCCCCGAGACGCCCCGACCGGCTCCGGGCGCCGGGGGAGAAGTGGGGACTTAAAGCCCAAGCCCCGCGGTAGCCCCGTCCCTGACGGTACCCGCGCGCTCGGGTCGCACCGCCACCGTCCCGGACGGTACCGGCGTGCCCGGGTCGTCCCTTCCCCGTCATCCCTTCCACATGACCGACGGTGCCGGTCTGCCCCGCTCACTCCATCCCTGTCGGTGCCGGTGTGACCAGAGCTCGCCTGTCGCCGCCGGTCCCGTCCCCGCCGCTGCCGCGGCCCCGGCGGCCCCGGCTTTTCTTCCCCGGCTCGCCCCGGGGACAGGGCTGGCACCCGCGGAGGCTCCCGGTGCCACCTCCCGCCGCACCCGCAGCGCCTCCGCGCCCCCTCCCCGCGCACCTGCCGCGCCCCTCCCGCGGCGGGGCGAGCAAGGCCCTGGAGGCGGCCGCGCAGCCCGGGGTGTTCCCATCTTTCCCCGTCAGCCACGGAGGCTCCGCGCACCGCGGAGGGGGCGGCTCTCAGCACCGCGCACCTGCGGAGGAGCGGCGGGCCCGGCGGGGCGGAGCGGCCGCGGGAATGAAACAGGCGGGAGCCGGCAGGACTTCTCCGAGTAGATTTTTTTTTTTTATTGAAAGATGTGAGAATTCATCAAAACTGAACAGACAGATACCCGAGTAACCAGCACGTTGCAAATCATGTATCTTTTTATTTTAAAACAAATATAGAGCACAGTCCTGTGATATTTAAATTTATTATACTTTTTTTTTGTTGTTCTGGAGTGAAAAATAAAAACCTGAGGTTTATTCCTGCATTTTCTATACCCCGCACTGTAGCAATATTTTAGTTACATTTTGGATTCGTTAGTTTATTTTTTTTCTTGCAAAAGTCCGTTAAAGGATTGAAATCTTAGTTTTAATGACTCCAAAAATTGTTTTATCAGTGGCACATGATTGTCCTAGAGAACAGGCGGGATAAACAATATTTTAAAACACAGAGAAACCGATATCTCCTTCAATCACAAAGAGCTAAATAGTTTTCATTTACAATATATATGTTCATGTAAAATGAAAAAAAGAAAAAACTTAAATGCAAGGAGTTAAACTCTAAATATTATGTACACACCAATGTACAACTCTGAATAAATTAATACCAATTTGCATATTCTGGGATCCTTATAGCTTATTTACACAAATTACCATTTATTTCATAAATATCTGCCCAGGTACCCACGAGGCTCCCCCCGCCGTGCCCGCCCTGCGCGGCGGCGGCTGCCGAGGCAGTTTGGTTTCCATCTTCTGTTTCTTATCTCTTTTTTTTTTCTTTTTTAATTACTTTTTCCTTCCCCCTCCCCTTGCACAGATGAGGGTTTGGCCCCTCTCACCCCCCCACCGAGGCAGGGGCTGGGGCTGCCCCGTCCATCAGGTGTCTCAGCACCAGCTCATCACCCTCCTCCGAGCTGCCCAGTACCCGAAGCGGGGAATTGAAGGGGTCCTGGGGGCTCCAGGGCCTCGGTGGAGTGAGGGCAGCCACTCCCAGCCCCACAGACAAAGGGGTGGGCAAGCCCTGCGCTCCAGCTGCTGCCTCCTGGCTCCTCTGGGGGTGGTGGGTCCGCTTGGTCTGTGAGGTTCGTCCCTCTGCTCCAGCACCCTGCTCCCTGTCTGCTCCCACCCCTCGCTCCACAATAAATATTTATACTGTGCTGTACAAAATACCAGTGCTTCTCGCCCTGCCAGGAGGGCTCGCTGCCCACCCCGCCGGTCACTTTGGCGACTCCCTGCCGGGTGACAGCTCCCGCTGGCTCTCCAGCCCGCTCACCAGTCTCTGGATGTTCTGCAGTTCATTGAGGGACTCCTTCAGGGAGCCTTTGGGGGAGGCAGTGGGGCGCTGGCTGCCCCCCTTGTGCAGGGGCACCTCGGGCAGGGGACTGGATTCCCGGCTGCTGCCGGCCTTGGAGCCCTCGGAGCTGGGATTGAGGCTGGTGGGCAGGCCGGTGGTCAGCAGGTTGGTGCTGGGCGGGATGGTGACCGGGAGCTGGTAGGGGCTGAAGCGCAGGCGGGGCCGGCTGCTGCCCAGGAAAGGGTTGCGGGACAGCGGCCCAGCGGCGGCCGCGCTGGTGGCCGGCATGGCCGAGGCGGCCGCTGCGGCTGCTGCCATGTAGGTGTAGGGGTAGGGGAAGAGTCCGCCGAAGGTGGGCATCGGGATTCCCTGTGGAGAGAGAAAGAGGGGTCAGAGCTGTGCTGGCTCTTTGCTGCATCCCCCCTCCTGCCTGCCCTCCCAGCTATGTTTCCTCAAGAAAGCCAAGGCAAATCTGGAACAGCCAGTGTCATCCTAAAAACAGAGTGTGGGGATGTCCACGTGTAACAGGCTGAGGGAGGTGGTAGAGCCCCATCCACCCCATCCCGACCCAGGCTGGTGACACCGAGCACAAACCCCTCTCTGAGATATACCCTGTCCCCTCCCTGCACGCTGCATGTCCTTGCCTGTGCAGCATCACAGCCCCTTAACCACATTAAAACACATTGTTAAGCAGAATCGATAAATTAGGGGAGTTCAAAGACATCTTTATGTATTTCATCAGAGGGGATGGGAAAGGCAACACCAGCACAGGCATTGTGGGAGCTGTTTCAGAGCTGACAGGAAGACAGGGAGCTGCTGGATGGGGACAGCCAGGTCAGGCAGGGCCACAGCTCCTGACTCTGCCCTTGACTGTGGAGGAGCCATAGCAGCTGCAAAATAATCAAGATTCCTCCTCAAATCAACCCTGAAGCCACCTTCAAAATGTCCCCCACGTTCTGCCTGTGCCACATCTGATAACATGTCAGGGGTGTGTCACTCCCTTGTCCCCATGGGCTGCAGAGGGCCTGGGGGAGGCTGAGGACACCAACAGCTCCTTCCCTGCAATGGGGCCACCCTGCATGTCTCCACACTGGGGGTGACACTGGCCAGGCCTGAACTGCATCCCCAAAGTGCTCCGCTCACTCAGGGAGCTTTTTGGGAAGACACGAAGAGGAGATTCCAGGGCCCAACTGGGCAGCAGGGATAGGGACAGGGATGCGGGGCAGGAGCAGGGCCTTACCTGAGAGGCCAACATATGCTGGGAAAGGTGGAAAGGGAAGGGGGTGGCCGTCCCTGCCGTGCCCGGGGCGGACGAGAGGGCTCCATTCTCCAGGCTGCCCCCACCGGTCACAGAGGCCAGCAAGTGTCCCATGCCCATGGCAGAGAAGGCGCCGGGGGCCATGGCGAACTGTCCTGGGTGGATGAAGAGGGGCTGCCCAGCGCCCAGCGGGCTGAAGAACTGCTGCCCGTGGAGGCCGGAGAGAGCCAGGCTCTGCAGGTGCCCGGCACTCAGGTGCGGGGGACTGTCCGTGTGCACCATCAGCGGGGCGAAGGCCTCCTTGCCCAGCCCGCCGCCCTCCGTGTCCTTCTTGCCCGGGTCCGTCTCTTTCCTCCGTCCTTCCACCTTGTCCTTCTCCAGACTCCGTGTGCCGAACAGGCCCTCGCCAGGACCCTCCCGGGGGGATGCACCATCCTTGGCTTTCTCTGGGCTGTGCCTCTCCTTGCTTCGTTCCTCCAGGCACCGGGGGCTGCCACGGGGCGTCCCGTCCTCCCCGCTGGGGCTGGCTGCTGCCACCGGCCGCTCCTCAGGCGCCTTCTCCACCTCTGCGTCGCTGTCAGCCCCTGGCTTCTCCTCTGCAAGGGGATGGAGGGGCAGAGGGTCAGAGCAGAAGCACCCAGGGGAGGTGAGGAAGGGGTCACTTGCAAGAGCCCTGGTGTCAGGGAGAGGTTGTGATGGCGAAGCCGTATTGTTATTAATGGGAGAGACTCATTTTGGGGGCAGAAATGGGCCCTCATGCTATGGTCGCTCTGGGGAAAGGGGATTAACAACAGCAAGTCCTGTGGCTGTGCTAAACAGGAAAAACATGCTTGATGGAGAACCAGAATCTATTACAGCATCGCTCTTGTTAGCTGCAAACTCCAAGCGGGCTGCAGAGTGGGGATGAGGAGAGCAGGCAGCGGACAGCGCGGGAGGAAATGGTCCTGCGTATATTTAATTACGTGGAGCTGATCACCAATGCGCCGTGGATTTATTCCAAATGTGCAGGTTGAGACAGGTTAAAGAGGCAGTTTTAAAGCAGGGAGTATGGTACAGACTTCCCAAAAAGGGGCTTCAATTTAAAAAACCCCATTGAGCTCTCAGAGGAGGAAGGGGGATGCGAGGTGAGGGGCTGGCAAGGGTGAGGGGAGCCGAGCCCCTGCTGGAACGGCTGCACTAAACGAGAAAAGCCTTTTGGTGCGGGTGAGGTGAAGCTCTGCAGGCTGGGGCAAATATTCGGGGAAGCCTTTGAAAGTGGAGAGGGGTGTAATAAACCCTGCCTCCAGCTCGGGGTGGGGGGTTGCAGTTTTGATAAAGGTTTGCAGGGAATCAAGTTGGTGAAAAGTTTAAAGAGCAGATTGATAGTGCGGCAAGACAAAACCCAGCATCGAACAACTGCAATGTAGGAGCTGCTGGTTTATTTTCATTTACCAGCTTGAAGCACTGGAGTTACAACATTTTTTCCTCTTTCAAATGCATTAATTTTTTCTTTTCTTTTCTCTTTTTTCTCTTTTTTTTGGGGAAGTGTGAGATTCCCATGGAAGGCAGGGCACGCACCGGTGAGGAGCCGGGCTAACGTGGCAAGCACATGGGCTGCTTTGCCATTTCTTCTTGTATCATATAAATACAAGATGTCAGGTGTATAGAGGATCAAATATACATTCAAGATAAAATATATAAAGAGAAAAATATTTCAACTCGTGAATGCCATTTGCGTTTGCTGTTTTTGTCCTTTCAACCCTTGTGCTTCCCTGCGCGCATCCCCGTCTTTATTTTCCCCGCTGTTTTGCCTCAGTGCCCCCAGGAAATCAGCACGCAGCAGCCCTGAGGGAGCAGAACCGCGACTGTCTGGGGACATCTGGGGACATTTGGGGACCGCGACTCCTGCGTTACCTCTGCCGCTGCCCTTGAGGCGCAGGGGGCTGGGGAGGGCACCCACGGGCGAGTGGAGGGCATCGCGCACGGCCGAGGGCTCGCAGGAGGAGGCGTCTGACTCGCCGCCGTCACGGTCGGGCTTGCAGGGCTCCTCGTACATCCGCAGGGACGGCAGGGACAGCTGCTTCCTGCGGGCGAGAGGCAGCGTCGGGCACCGGCCGTCCCCCCGCGGGCACGGAGCCGGGGGAACAGGCGCACCCCTTACCTCTTCTCCCGCCGGCCATTGCCCGTGTCCCGAAAGCCCTTGGCGAAGGGGTTGTTATCGATTTTCAGCTGGGTAATCTGTGAGGGCGGAGAAGGAGAGAGAGGGCGGCGTGAAGCCCTGGCCGCTCTCCCCAGCCGCCGTCGGGGAGCCCGGGGTGCGCGGCGCAGGCTGCGGAACCCGCGTTAACACACCGCATGCTTTATTAAAAATGATGCTGAGGTTTGGGCTTGAATTATTAATGGCGTCTTAATGATAGGAAGTTATTTTTCACGGCCCCCCGGAGGGAAGATGGCGACTGAGCTGCGCGGCGCTGGTTAAAAGCTATTCTTATCCCTCCCTGCCACGGGCTGCTGGGGCCGGCGACATCAGGGCGCTCAGTAATGCATGGCTCTGAAACACGGCCCCGAGAGGGGTGCTGGAAAAGGCCCGGCTGCCCGGCCCCGCCGCGACCCCCGGCCCGAGCATCCCCCGGCCCGAGCATCCCCCGCCCGACAGGGCCCACGGCCGGCGGCCACCCCGCGCAGCTTGCGGCAGGCGAGCAGACAAAGTGCTCTTTAATCGATTGTGACTCTTCGCCATAAACTTTACGAGGGAAACAAGCCCACCAGGACCCTCAGACAGAGCTGTCAATTAGCATCAGCAGCCAGGGGTGGAGGTGGGGGTCACCTTTTGGGTTAAAACACACACACTACTCTTGGAAGGGGATGGCAGAGGCTCTCTGCTCCCCATCGTGCTCTCCTGGCTCTGCCTGCTCACAGGGTGACACTTGCTAAATCACGAAAGCAACTAAAATTAGCTTATCTGGCTCTATTTTTTGGCTCCTCCAGAGCCCTGGGCACCTTCTCGGTGAGGCTGCCCAGGCCTGGTGCTGCTCTCCACAGCCTGGGCCTGCAGCAAAGACTTCCACAGCCCAGAAAGGTGCAACAAACTCCATGAGGGAATTATTAATAGTAATAATAGAAATACTGACAATAGCATTGATATTAATACTAAAAATAGCAATAATCATACAAGCAGTATGAGGGTGCATCCTACTCTGAGGGCTTGAGGTTTAACCTTTCTCCTGTTGCTGCCTTTTGGCCGCTCTGCCCTGAAATATCCTCACGAACACGCACACACACAAAAATACCCTGATCCTGGGTAGGGGATGGAACAGGGGTGATGGGACAGGGACAGTGAGAGGGCAGGGAGAGGCACAGGGGCTGCCTGGCCATACCTTGTCATTCTGGTAGGCAGTGACGGCGATGAAGTCGGTCTCGGGGAACACGTAGGTGCGGAAGGTGCTGTAGGGCAGCTTGAGGATGTCGTTGGCACGGACTATGTGGAACCTGGGCTGGTACTTGTGCATGGAATTCAGGATGGTCTGGGTGGGAGAGAGAGCACAGCCCGCGGCTGCCATCAGCCCCACACTCTGTGGGACACACGCATCCAGCTCCCTCCCTAAAAAAACCCCTTTTCTCCCGAAAACAACCAAAAAAAGTGTACCCCACAAATTCACTGGCAGATGCCAGAGAGGAGGATTTCTTTTTTCTGTTGTTGATGCCATTGCAGGATCTGTCCCCAAAGAAGGAGGTCAGGGAACGCAGGCACAACAGCATCTTTGCGGGTGTTAAGCACGGCAATAAAGCAGCAAAAGGGATCTCCTTGTTTTATTACAGCCCTGCAAACGCGAGGCGACTTTTTGACAAGTTTCTCACCACTTTTCATATTTCCGTCCTTAAAAATAAATTACTATCCCTCACCACCACAAAAAAAATAATGTTAAAAGGCTCTGGGTTAGTGTCGGGGGCGGCAGGAGATGGTGCCAGCCCCAACCAGAGCCTGCGACCTGAAAGGAGCGTTTCACCACGAGCCATAGCAAATTTATGTCTCGGAGCAACGTTGCAGAAGTAACAGCCTTTTTTTTTTTTTTTTTTTTTCCAACCAGGTGTCTGAAAGCCTCGCCAACACTCAAAGCCGTTCTCTACCCTCTCGTTTTATTTTTTGTTTGGTTGGTTGGGTTTTTTTTTTAATAAAACCCGAATTCCCCGCGATTTGGCTGAGGATTTTTGGAAGCGGCTGAACACCCCAAGCCGCGCCCCTGGGGCCGCTCCGACCCCTTGCCCCTCGCTGCCTGTTTTCCTGCTCAATAACGTTGAAATAATTCCCCAACCTGCTGTGGTCGGATTGAAATGTAGAATTCACTGCCCAGAATTCGTAGAGGAACGGCGAAAGCTTGAGTAATTATTGTCAAATAACGTCGGCCAAATGGCTAAATAATTATCACTTCATTTCGGTTTAGAAGGTAATAAAAAAAATCCCCCCCCTTTTTTTTTAACCCAAGCAATAATCACCTGCTGATGAACTGTCGGATCGCTGTTCTATTGATATAATCTAGACGGGATTTATCATGAAAATGGTGCAAAAAGTCTCATTCAGGCGTGCAAATCTGAATTCCTTTAAAAAAAAATAATCATCCCTCTCTGACCAGATGGGCACTGGCTAAACCCTCGTCTCCCAGATTTAACACAGTCCGGATTTTGGACAACGACAGATACCAGAAATCTTTAATTGAAGGAGGCAAACCGTTAAAAGCACTGAACCAAACTAGTTTTTCACCAGTACAAAAAAAGAGGTATTTTTTAGACTCCTTCTCTATCGATTTACCTTGCTGGCTATAAATAACCCCGCAATGTATTATTTAACAAAGACGCTGTTTCCTGCCTTAAGAGAAAAAAATAAAAGCGAGAGAGAAAAAAATTAAAAAAAAAAAAAAGAGAGAGAGAGAGTGGAAAAAATAGAGAGGGGAAAAAAATAAAAAGAGAGGAGAAAGTTCTCCGGGAGTCGCGGAGCTGCTCCGCGCTCCCCACCCGAGCGAGGTCCCGCAGCCCCCGCAGCGCGGCTGCCCCGGGCTCCGCCGGCCCCGGCTCCCCGCTAATTACCGTATCAGCAGCGCGGCACGATGAACTTTCCCTTTATCGCCCTAAATGCTTGCTCAGAGGAAGGAGAGCTGGCTGGGGCGCTGGGATTTCCCCCTCCGTGCATTCCCGCAGGATCGCGCTCCCCTCCCGTTCTGACCCTGCTTTCTGCGGGTCTCTGCAAATGCCCAACACTCTTCGCTGTCTTTCTTTTCTCTCTCCCTCTCTATTCTTCCTTTCTTAGTATTTTTTTTTTTTTTGGTTGGTTGGGTGGTGGGGGGTTTTTTTGTTGTTTTTTTTGGTTTTTTTGTTAGTAGATTTTTGGCTTATTTTTTTTGTTTTGTTTTGCCACCTTTAGGTGATGCAGATATCATCAACAGGGAAATAAATAGGGGCTTTCAGAGGCAGATGGTCCGGCTGCCAACGACTCCAACCCTTCTCCCGGCTGCGGAAACCCAGCGCAGGTGCCGCCGGCCCCGGCTCCGCTCCCCCCGGCTCGGCCCGGCTCGGCTCGGCCCCGGTGGCAGCGACAGCCCCTGTCCGCCCGCCGCCCCGTCGGGGCTTCCCCGGCTGCAGCCCCCGCACGGCCTCGGCTCCGCACATCCACCTCCCTAAATTCCTCTCCCCACGGAGCCTCGCAGGCTGGGAAGAAGCACCAGGACCGGCCGTGGAGGCCGGGGATGCGGGAGCCAAGGGAAGCCCGAGGCCCGAGGCAGCCCAACCCTCCTTTTTCCCCCGGAAAACGGGAGCTGCCCCTCGGGGCCGGGCAGGACCAGGGGCTGGGGGCTGAGGGACAGCCAGGCCACCGCAAGGCCCGGCCAGGCCCCGCCGCCCAGCCCGGCCCAGCTGAAGGAGGCTCTGAGGCCCCGCGGTTCCCCCGGGGAGATCACGGGCAGCCTCCGCACCGGGCAAACCCCGCACCGGGCAAACCCCGCGCCTGCCCGGGGTCCCTGCCCGGTGATCCCTGCCCAGGGGGCTCCGCTCTGCCCCGCAGCCGCACTTACAAAGCCATGCTTATCCGAGATGTTGTTGGTGAGCTTGAGCTTGTGAAAGGCAACAGGTTTGGCCATCCACTGCTCCCCCGTGGCCGGGCTGTCGGGGTGGATGTACATGCGTTTGGGCATCTCCGGGTCGGCCTTTCCAGCCACCATCCAGCGGGAGTTGTGGAACTTGTACCGGCAATCGTCGGCCGCCACTATATCCATCAGCAAAATGTACTTGGCCTTCTTGTCCAGGCCGCTCACCCGCACCTTGAACGGGGGGAACATCCTCCTGCGGAGAGACCCAGAGTGCTACAGGGCTGCCCCCGCCCGCCGCCGACCCCTGACGGCTGCGGCCGCACCGAGCCCCCGGCACCGCCCGGCCCAGGCTGCTGCTCCCAAACCACCATCTTTTAGTTTAGTTCGCTGAGGATTGCCAGCCTTCCTCACGTGCCCCCTCTTCTCATCCCACGGTGCTGCCCACACCGTGGCAGAAAGCAAGGAAAAAGCTCAAAATTCCCATTTCGGGAAATAAGGGGTGAAAACATATCCTTGTTTTCCCCTATTTCTCTGCCCTTCGCCGACCCGCTTGCTCAGCACCCCCGGCTGCCTCCCCCGGGCCCGGGGCCACAGTCAGGGCCGGGGACGACCCCGGACGTGGGGAAAGTTTGGCAGAAGGGAAGGAAGCGGCGGAAACAACGGGAGCGGGGGATTCCGAGCGCTCAATTATCGTGCAAGAATTTAAATTCGGGATCGCGCTCGGAAAAGTAATAATGGGGGGGGGGGGGGGGGGG
>NW_024581088.1:8836061-8889203 GCF_017639235.1 Corvus kubaryi
CGCGGGGGGGTCCCGCCCGCAGCTCCGCGCCCGCGGCGGAGGCGCAGACCCCGCCGTCGAGGCGCGTCGGTACGCGGCCGAGGGCCGGCGCGGCGGTGCCCGGCCGGAGGGGCTGTTTACCCGGGAGGGGGGAGGCAGATAAGGAGGAGGGGGGGACACTCCGGGGCTGTTTGCTGAGGGATTAGGGCCGGTCCCGCCGCGCCGGGGCCCGGGGGGGCGGCGGGCGCGGTGGGTGTCCCCTCGGAGAGGCCGGTTTGGAGATCTGCGCTGATTAACTGAGGGCCGCGGTGGCTGAAGAGGGCCCTGGCGCCAGGCGGCTGAGCCCTCACAATAAAGACCCGTCTCTTGTCACTTCATATTTACCCCCAAATCTTCAAAAAGCGCCCTGCCATCCTTCCAAGGCTCCTGCCCCCGCCGCCTGCGCTACGACCAGGCGGGACGGGGGGGTGGCCGCCGGCCCACTCCTCTGCCCGCCGGCCTGTCCCCCCCCGCCCCCGGGCCCTCTCGCTCCGCGGATGCGCAGCGAGGCGCGGCCGCAGCAGCTCGGAGCCCTCGTGGTCCTGTGTCGCTGCTCCCCGCGCAGGGTGGGATGCGGGGACCCCCGGGTGCCCCCTTCCCATCTCCGCTTCTCCTCTTTATTCCTCCGCCCCGGTTCATCCTGCTGATAGCGACCCTCGCTCGCAGCCCCCGGCGGAGCCCCATCCCCGGGCTCTTCTCGGGGCCGATCTCCACCTGCCCGCGTCCCGCGGCAGGTTCACCTCTGCCCGCACCGCGCCCGGCCTCGCACCGCGCCCTACGGGGCGGGCACCACACGTCACCCCCCGAGGCTGCCCGAGGCGGCGGGGCCGGGGGGGTCCCGCTGACCACTGAACGGGCAACGGGGACTGAAATTTAAACCCCGTTTGGACTTTGCTTCATCGCCGCCGTGGAAAACTGCTGACGGCAGCTTTGGCAAAAGTGGGGCTTGCTTGTATATTTTTTTTTCCAATTTCTCCCCCCTCACGAAGGAAAAGTGGAGCCTTTCATTTTCTCGGGGCGAATCTCCCCACCCCGGGACACGGTTCTCCCGCGGACACCTCGCCCGCTGCTCCACGGGGAGACGCGGGGCCCGGCCCTTCTGGGCCTGGAGCAGCCGTGTCCCCGAGGGGAAAGGTCGCCCGTCCTGCCGGCCCACCGGCACCCCGCCCGCGCCCCCCGCACCGCTGTAACGCCGCAAGCGGCCTCGCCTGCAGAATAAAACCGATCCAGAGAAATCTCGTCTCCCCGACCTTCCGTAGCGACGGCCGCCGGCGGGGCTGCGGGGATGGGGGGCTAACGGGGACCGGGTACCATTGGGGACCGGGGTACCCACTGCGCTGCTACCCCTCGCGGCCCCGGTCACGACAGGCGCAGACATGACCCAGGATCCTGCACCGATGGACGGGCCATGCCCGCGCATCGCCCGTCGGTGACCGAGCACCGGGCAGGGAGAGAGGAGCCAGCGGACTCGGTTCCCGTCCCGAGGAACGGTGACGAGAAGTGTTTCCGTGCAGTCCCCTTCCAGGGAAGGTTTTCCAACCTGCCCCAGGGCGCTGCAGCGCTCGGGGCCACCGTGCCCGGCTCCTGGGAGCCGTCCCGGCCGCCCGCGGGCTGGGCTCTGCGCTGGCCAGCGGTCCCCAGGCTGGGCGTATGGAGACCCGGTTTGTCTCGTGGATTCGTCCCGGGGATCCGCCCTGGGATCCGTCCCCGTTCAGCCCGGGGAAATCGTCCCGTCGGGCCGCCCCCGCCCCCCACCCGCCCCGCATCGCGGCCCTGCTCGCTCTTCCCCTTTCATCTCTGCCCATCTCCACTCATCATCCCTTTTCTATTTTTAGCCGGTAGACTTAGGCCTTGGCGCCAGGCCGTTTAAGACCTGTCAAAGTCCTTCATATTTCCCTCATGTCACATGGACCTTTCGCTCCCTTCCCCGCGCCATGCGAGGGCCGTAATTTGGATCTGTGAGCTGGTGAGCAAATGCAATTTGCTCTTCTCCATCGCTGTGTTGTCTCCGTGACCCCAGCCAGCAGGACGGCTGGTGTCCTGTCCGGGGCACTTACACAAATTACGGGTGATTGATGAAAAATAACAATTCTCACAAGCAGCCGGGCCTCCGCCTTCCCCTCCTCCCGGCTCCACCGGGCTGCGGCGGCCCCGTGCCCCGGGGAGCGCTCCCCCCCAACGGGGTGCGCCGGCCGCGAAAGGGGCTCCAGGCGAAAGGGGTTTTCTTGTGCCCAGGGCGAGCCATCGCGCCCCCCATTCCCGGCGGTGATGCCACGGCCAGAGGAGACCCCCGGGCCCTTGGGAAGGGCGGGCCGGCTGCTCGCACCTTCCCAAGCTGGGGGAGTCGAACGGGGGTGGAAACAGGAGGGAGAGAAACGGTGCCCCAGGGTTGGGCTCCACGATCCTTCCCCGGGAGCTGCCGGACAGACAGACCTGGGGATGTCAGAGACGCCCCGAGCGAAGCCGCAGGTGCGAGGTGGGGGAGCTCCCTCCATCCCGAAGGGGACCGGGTCCTCGCGGGACTCGACTGCCCCTCCAGCCCCGGGGTGCGTCCCCCGGTTGCCCCTGCAGCCTCATCTGGGCCGTGGGGCAGGCGGGGAGGAGGCGAGGGGCGGCCCCGCAGCCTCAGCAGCTTCCTCGGTCCCTCTTCTCCGCTCCACCTTAGAGAGGAAAAGAACCCCACGTGTGACGAAACTGTCCTCGTTTGATCTCACCCACCCGCGCCCAGGACACCCCTCCTCCGCTTTCCTTCTCCGGGGCGCCGCATCTCCCCTCACACCCTTCGGCGGGCTGGAAATCCCCTTATCCCCGGAGATCCCGGGAAAACGACTCTGCCCCCCGCCGTGCTCCGGTGCCCGCTGGAGGGGACGGGAAGGGGTCACCGGGCACGGGGGCCCGGCTGATGCCCTTTTACCGACAGCCGCCGAGAGATGCTCGGTCTGACACCGCCACCCTCCTTTTCCTCCCGCTGCGCGGCCGCGGAGCTGCGCGCCCCTTCCGTGCGCAAGGAACCCCGCGGAACCCCGCCAGCGCGGCAGCCCCCGGGCCGCCCCCCCATCTGAGATCCCCCTGCCCTCAGACTGTTTAGATTTCTCTCCAGCTTTAAAGAAAATATTTCCAGTAATCCAGATTTCTGGAAAATAACAACATGCGGGGAGACGCAGACACAAACGCCGCTGAAGTTTATCCAGAGTTTGAACAATTTATAAACACATTTCCCAGCCTGTTTGGCAGGGCGGGCGGCGAGTGACCCCGGCCCGGCCGGGAGGAGACACACGCATCCTCCATCCCCCCGTTACTCCGCGCCGCTTGGAGCTGTGAGCTTGCTCAGCCCTGCGCTAAATTGAATTTTAAATTATTTTATTATGTTTTTTAGTTACGGAGCGCTGTCCCTGCGCGGGGGCGGAGTGACCCCCTCCAGCCCCGCGCACCCGGGGCTCTCCACGTCGGAGCGCGCTGCCGAGTCCGCACTGAGCCCGCTGCCTTAAAAGGAGACGGGAGCCCCGGTCCGGGTCGTGCCAGAGCGGGGGGACCTGCCTGGAACCCGGGCTGGCACCGAGGATGGGGATGGGAACGGGTGCGGGGATGGGGATGGAGGGGCGCGGTGCGGGATCATGCAAATCCCTCTGTTTAAAAAACTTCCATTTGAGAAAGTGTGTCACATCCCGGCGCAGGCGCCTAATCCCGGGCTAATGGCATTATCGCCGCCTCATCGCCGTCATGGGATGGGGCCGGGGGCGAGCACCCCCCGCCCGCCGCCACGCGTGACCGCGGCTCGGTCCTGCGGGGAAACGGAGCCGCAGATCCGCCCCGCTCCGTCGGGGTGCTCCTTGTCGGGAGCCCGGGGTCGGTGTCGCTGCCCCTCCCGGGTCCCTTGGCTCCCCCTCGGAGACTCTATCGGCGCCCATCGATAACCGGGGTCCCGCGGTCCTCCCGCGTTCCCCGAGCGAAGCCGGTCTCGGGAGGGGCGAGCCGGGGCTCGTCTCTTAAATCAAACAGCTCCAGCAAACGGCGTTATTTGATAAAATGATGCTGTTGGGGTCCCTGCCCTGCTTCCTCTCCGGATTAACAGCGAGGATTTGGGCTCGTTCTGCTGCACAGTGCCCGGAGTGGCCGGGACGAGGCCGCCTGACTCCCGCAGCCAGAGACGTCCTGGCAGAACACGGGAAAAGTGACAGAATCGGCGGTTCTGGGAGAAGAGAAAAAAATCACTGGGGGGCTCCACACCCGATACAACCTCCCCAGTCGCCACCCCCACAAAGCTGCCCTCTGGGAGGGGACCCTGCCTGTACCTGGGCAACAAAATCCTCGAAGACAGGGGACATCTCAGTTTCTCTCCCTTCTTAGTTTTATTTTTCAAACTGCTCCTGGTGGATGCAGTCCCCTCCTGTTGCCTCTGGGAGGGGGAAGGTGCAGGGTAGCCCCCAGCCCCACGAGGGTCACTCAGCCCTCCTGGTCCCCAGGCCCCCTTGCATCCCCAGAATCCCTTTTCTCCCTGTTTGGGGCCAGGAGTTTGGCAGGAGTTACAGAAACAAAGGAAGGATGAGTGAGCTGGCCCTGTGTGGGCAGAGCTGACAGGGTCTCACATCTTGGCCTGTTTGCCTCAGACGGGATCTGGGAACTTGTCTGGAATCACATCTAAAGCAGGATCTGACGCCGCTGCTCCCACGTCACGTGAGTTGTGGTTTTGGTCTAGGTTTGACTTTTAGAATTGCAGAAAATCACTGTCTCGTGTTTATAGGAGACGGCATTTCACTGGCGAGAGAATAAAACCAGCCAGAATAAATCACGAGCTGGTCTTGGGCAGGAAAAACACTTTTCATTGCACCTGTCCCTTTCCTGGGTGTTTCATCATGGACAAATTTGATGTGTACCAGCACTGCATGGAAGGGCCAGCTCTCATAATCTTTATTTACATTTCCTCCAAACCCCAGTGCTCCTCCAAGCCACTCTTTGCCAGAGGCAGAGAGGTGGAACATGCCTTTGCAGGCAGGACAGGCTCTTGCCATCTTTCAATTCTTGAAACCAGTCTGGAAATTCAAACTGCTCTGGGGCAAGGCCTCATCTCAGCCCTGCATCCAGCACCATTCCTGGGCACCTCTCCATTGCACTTAATTTTCTCATTGCCCAGCTTTTTCCTCAGTTCTCTGTAGGTGCTGGGCTCTTGCACTGAACATCCTGGGGAATTTGGGGGTCTTGGCATGGGCACACAACGCGCTGAAACCTGCCACCCTCAAGCCCCTCTTTTCCAGCTCCTCGCCCACACGAGCTCTGCAGTGCTGGCAGATTGCTCTCCAGGGCGTGTTTTCCAGGGATACCTCAACGGAGACAGCACCAAATAACAAGTAAATAACAGCCCCGACGCCGGGCTGCCGGCACAAAGCAAGCAATTGCCCTTCACGTAGGTCACTAATCTCTTGACACATGGTCTTTGAGACCTGGGCCACGGGGAGGGAGGCTGAAAGGGAAGAAAAGATAGTGGGGACAATGGCGGGGCCGCCGGCTGGCTAATAACCCTTCTCCCAGCTTTGTCTGGGTACACTCAAAGTGACGCTGGGATCAATTCACCTCCCCTGGAAAAACCACGCTCCTGCCCCCGCCGTGGTGCCCGGGAGAGTCCCGACTCACCGGGCTAAGTGCAAAGCTTGAGTTGCTGCAGGTATTAATAGCCCCCATTTTGTAGCCAGCAGTAATTCCCTCCTGTGTTTTCCCCTCCACGCTGAAAACAAACCCTTCACTTGATCCGTTTGTTCTCTCCAGTTGCCATCTGTCTTCCATCCTTCAAATCTCACCTTAAAAACAGTGCCTCTTGAGCAAATCCTCCCCGCCAGCCCCGCGTGCCGTCTCGCCCGGCGCAGGCCTGACACTACAAGCGCTCATTGAAGTGAAGGGGATTTGAGAGCACACAGGACACGGCGGGATTAAGGCCACAGATTGTGCTCCCCCGGCTGCAGCTCTGCCTGCCTGGAGCTCTGCTCCCTCCCCTTTGCTCCAACAAGGTGGCCAGTGAGTGGGCACCCCCATCCCTCTGCCCTTCAGGTGCTGGTGGGATGCAGGGAAGCACCTGAGCTGGGCTCCCTGGATGCCTCCAGGTCCTTTGCTCTGCAGGTGGAAGCAGGAGAGGTCACACCCTGGTGTGCCCTGGTGAGGAGGCACAGGGGGCTGCTGTTTGCACAGGTGCTGTCTCATCTCATGGCATCCCACCCCATCCCATCCCACCCCATCCCACCACATCCCATCCCACCCCATCCCATCCCGTCCCATCCCATCCCATCCCATCCCATCCCATCCCATCCCATCCCATCCCATTCCGTCCCGTCCCGTCCCGCACCACCCAGGGGCAGCATCTGCGGGGCGGCCCCGGCCAAGCCGTGAATCACACGCACATCAAAGCCCCGGCAGCAGCACTGGAGCGCTCACAGCCCCGGCAGCCGCTCCGAGAGGACAGTGCCTGTGCAGATGTTCAGCAGCAGCTTTTCGCAATTACAGAGAGCTGCAGAATTTACCAGAAAACCCAGGGAAGGGAAGGGAAAGAGTCCTTGCTGGTGGAGGGGCCGGAGCAAAGAGCCCACACATCCCTTGAAGCTTCAGACAGTACATCACCAATTCCCTCCATTTTAGCCCCAGTACTACATTGCATTACCTCACATTCCCCTCCAGCCCTTGCTGTGGTGGGGGTCACCTGCTCCCATCAAAATCTTGGTCTTCTTTTGGAAAACCCTTCCTTGCTGGGCTTCAGGGGCATAAAGAGGAGCTCGGACACCTGATCCAAGCCTTTGGAGCTGGTGAGATTCCTCCTGGAAAATAAACCCACATGATATCAAAGCTAATCATGTGACCCACAGCAGGGTGACACATGGTGGTTTTTGGTTGAGCCTGGCAAGGGCAGCCCCGATCCAGCTCCCACGGACACTGCGGACTACCAGGAACGGGAGTCTCATAGTCCAGTCAGTCACCCGGGCAGGACAATGGCATCACTCCCATGTGACAGCTGGACTTTCCCCTTTCGACAGCAAAAAGAGCAAAATTCAGTGTACCTTGAGAGGTGGCTGCAGTGTGGGCACTCTGGGTGGAAGGAGAGGCAGTGGGACGTGCCCGGTCTTTCCACTGGGAGTCATGGAATGGGTGCAAGGTGGGAAGGGGAGCAGGGTACAGGGCCAGATCTTCACCCTGGGCTGCAGGTGCTCTCTCTGGTTTTCTGCTTGAATGAAGCTGCTGCTCTGAACATGGTTCATAATCTTCAGCCCACGGCAGACCCTTGCCAAAGTCCTCTCCCCAGATTGCTCAGGAAGGAATGCACTCGTCCATCGTTCCCACCCTGCCACCTATGGCTCATCCCAGGAGAGTCTCCTCCTCCTTGGGGGATGCAGGGATGCTGTGATCCCTCCAGAACACATCACGGGGTCCCTCCTCCCACAACCCCACTTTTTAAGTGAAAATACACTTGGTTCTCTTCCTGTCCTGCTTCCCATGGCCCCACGAGCTGACACTTCCCACCTCTCCAGAGAAGGGTCTGGAGGGAGAGGAGCTGGATGGGAGTGGGATTAATGCCCAGCTGGCACTGAGCTGCCACATGGGCAGTGGCACCACCTTTTATTAATGTCCTGTAATAATATTGTAAATACTCACTGGGAAATAATTATATCCTATAAGAGAAGCAGCAGCCTGTGGTTTGAGCCAGGACTGGTTCGCAACACTTGTTTTAAAGAGACGTTTCATGTCTCGTTTATAGATTAGATTTTAACCTGACAACCTTTTAACATTGTATTAAATTAGAAATTAACTTTGTATGACTGCTCACCGTACAGTTGACCCTCTGATAGGCTGAGTGCTAGGGAATATTTCAGATACCTTTCAGACAGCAAAGTTCCCAAGAAAATTCAGAGCCTCCTCCTTGACTTAGACCAGGGTTTTGCTATTCATTAGTATTTATGATCAGGTGGCAGGAATGCTTTCCATGGAGGGAGGGCTTCCAGGGAGCAGCATCCCTGCACTGTGCTCATCCCCTGGGATGTGATGGAGGGAAGGAGATGGAGGCGACAGGGAATGCTGCAAGCCCCTGACCCTTCTGTCAGTATTTTAGTGTAATTTCCTGTGGCAGAAATTCCCAAGAAAGGCAAAAATTTCAGCCTGGGAACTCACTGACAGATGCACAGCTTCAAATTAGGTCTGAGCCCAGGGAGGGATGGGTGGCAATTGATGGGACAGTGTCAATGCCCAGGCACAGCCAGGAATGGCCGCGTGTCCCACGGGCAGGGGGGACATGTGGCATGTCCAGCAGTGCCGCTGGACAGGATGGGCTTGGCCTGGGCAGAGTTGGAGGACCTGGGTGCAGCCAGGGGACAGGGAGGTAGCGTCCCCGCCACGTCCCCGGTCCAGCTCCGGCGCTGGTGACTCGTACCCCGCTGGGTCCTGCCCTTCGCTTCCACCGGGGTAAAGGCATTTTGTGGGATAATTGAAACCTGTCCCCAGCACGTGCCGGAGGCGGGGGCCGAGCGGGGACAAACCCGGTGACATCAGTCAGAGGAGGTCTCACCCTGTCGGGCTCGGAGGACTCTCGAGCACGAGCCCAAATTTACACTGGCGTTCCATTAATGTCACGGGACAGCGGGAGACCGAGCAGCCCCTGTGCCACGATTTTCCACCGCGGGGACAGAGGGGATGCTCTGCCCGGCTGCGCGGGGCAGGGACAGGTGAGGGGCACAGCTGAAGCCTCTTGTCTCTTCCCAGTTCTGCTCCCAGCAGCTCTGCCCCTACACTCGGGGAGCGGAGAGCTCGGAGAGGGGCTCCTGCCGTCCCCGGGACAGGCGCTGCCGCAGACAAATGCTTGTCGCGGTGCCTTTTCCATCTGTGAAACAGGCCAAGCAGTGGATTCAATTATTTTTCTTCCTAGCACACAAGCCACTAATCATTTATTGCATTAAAACTCCCCCCCGTCTCCACAACTTTTGTTCCCGTTTTATCCAATTAAAACTCAGGGTAAAAAAAGAAAAGTTTCGTTTTCTCCTTTTTGCAATCACAAAGACCCGATCTCAGCCCCATTGACTCGCTAATTGTAAGCACTCAAACGGTTGGGTTTAAAGTTACACTTAGCAGCTGTGAAACATTAGGGCGAAGTGATTACAACCTACTGGAGGATACCGAACATTTTTACAATATCTCAGGAGCATAAGGGAAAGACAACAGGAAATGGCGCAAACTTTCCTACCCTGCACAGCAACAAGCCAGAGCAAAGGAGTGAGAAAATAAATGTAGAGACGTGGCGCAGACGTGGTTTGGATCCTCAAAAAATTACTAAGGAAGCCCTGGTGAGAGCACCATGGATTTACCCTCTCGCTTGGGCGGTCAGAGAGGACGGGGAGCAGCGTTCAGGGATTTGACTGCTGCACTTAGCAGCAAAACTCTGCTCTGGGCTCTCAGCTGAGGAAGGAGGATGGAGAGCTTGGCAGTATTTTGCCAGTCCTTTGCCTTCTGCCAGCCTCGTCCCCAGCAAATGTTCTGGGTCTGGGGAATGCTGCTCAGGGCAGGACACACCAGAGTCTGTCCTCTCAGAGGGACAGGGACAGGATGGGCTTTGCCTGGGCTGGGGCTCAGCAGGGCTCAGCATCCCCAGCAAAGCCACCAGATCCTGAGCTCCACGCGCTCTGCAAAGCACCAGGAAACCCTGATGGTTACACCCAGGCCCTGGACTGGTCCTGAGATTTGATTTCATTTGAACTCCAAGCTGTCACATTTGGAGAACCTTTGACTTCCCACTCCTTTTCAAGCAGCTCAACATCTCCCTCCCATGATTTAAGCCCGCTACACGCGTGTGTTTATTACAGAAACCAGGGTAGGATAAGAAAGCAATATTTCATGTTAATTCATGAAATCTGAACTCAACTTTTAATAGAGGAGCCCCACTTTATGCCCAGAATGATATACAGTCCGCCCTGCTTTAAATGAGACGTTTTGCCTTTTGAACTCAGCAGGAGCCCTCTGCTTACGACTACTGGAAACAGTTTAAAAACCTGCAAGTCCCTGTGTCTCTTGGGCTCTTTGGTTTATATCATGGCACAACATTCTTGCTGGGCTGCCAGCTGCTGTGCTTGAGAACCTGGCATGTCAGAAACTCACCTGGAGAATTTCCACAGCGACGGGAGCCGCTTGCCCGAAATCCTGCAAAGACCATGAGCCTCTGGTTATTTTTAAGTGGGGTTTGAATCCAGTCCCTAGACTGAAAACCTGGTTGTGTTAAAGTCAGGGGCAAACCTCCCTTAAGAGCAGCTTCTAGACTCATCAAGGAACAGAAATATTCCATCCTGGTGCCTGAAAATGAGTTCTCACATTGCTGCTGAGGTTGAGGAGGAGGAAAGGTTGTGTGGCATGAGAACACCTGGCACCCAGTTGAAATGGGGGGCTTTTAGGGCCATGGGTGGGAGCAGGAGTGTGGTGTGAGTGAAGAACACGGCACAGGGATGTGTTGCATCAAATAGAATTATTGATGAATCAGACCCCATAGAGTTATTCTTGAACCAAATCCTATAAAATTATCATTAAATCAGACCCTAAAGACCTTAGAATTAGTGATAACTCAGACCCTATGGAGTTATCAACGAATCAGATCCTATACAGTCATCACTGCAACACACTCAGTTTTCTCTGGCTCACAGAAGAGCTGGAACTCACTGGTTATTCTGCTGGGTCATCTGTGAAAGTATCAAAGTTAAATTAGCCACCTCATAGCAATGCTTATTTTTTTTTTAGGCTCTAGGCTTTCTTAACAGTTTGGCTATGGGGCGATCGACAGCAGGGAATTTAGGACATTCTTTTCAATGAACCAGACTGAAAATATTTTGGTACAGCCCCAGTTTGTAGGGGTTTTTTTTAATCTCTCCCCCCCCCCCCCCCACTTTAAACAAAACATCCTGATTCAAAGGAGCTTCTTGCAGACTGGGAATTTCCACATGGCCATATTGCAGCACTTATAAAAAGTGATTTAATGCCTGCCAACAACAAATACATTTGCAATGACACCACTGTGTGTTATGTGCTATCCTACTTTGTGTGCTCAGTCAGAACCAGCCAGGCTGCCCCAGGCAGGAGGGAGAAGAGCCTCCTTCCTTCCTCTGCAAGAACTTTGTCCCTTACCCTGCTCCTTGGAAAGCCTGAAAGGAAACAAGCATCACGGTGACAACACAATCCCTTCTGTATGTGTTAATCTGGATTTTGTTTGAACTTTTGGAGCTGACCTTGGCTTGAACTGTGTGAAAAACCCTGACTGGTGTGGACTGACTTGACCCTGCGGTCCCATTTGTCCGCGGTGCCAGTCCTGCCCTCAATCCCGTACTTCAAGCCTTTATTTTACAGACAAAAAGGAACATAACATTACAGCAGATATAGCCAGCGGGCCGGAGCTGCAAGTACTTACTTAGAGGCAAAACTCTCCTCTGATTTCATCCCAAGGAAGTTATTTTTTTGCTTGAGAAGAGACTGACTGAAAACCAAGCACGAAACTGAAATTATTGCTATAAACTCTCGCTTTTTATTAGTGGTTTCCAAGCCTGAAGAAAACAAAACCTTCTGAGTGGCTGTGTTACAGTTAAAAGCAAAGCAAAAAAAAAAACCCCAAACCAAGCCCAAGACTGAACTGGGTGTTTGGGGATGGAGTAGGAAGAGGGTGGTTGGTTCTGCATCCCTTGGTGTAGCTGGCTGGAGCTGTAAGATTTGTGGGTTTAGATAGTTTCCTCTGCTTGCCATGACTCAAACGGCTTCTATTAAAAACAAGTAGTGGGAAGGGAATTTCATAAGCTGACAGTCCCATCTCACTCTGCTTCTAGACACAAGTTGGCTGAGATGTAGGAATTCGTGTGGTTATGATGTGTGAGCCCAGGACTGTTTTATCAGCAGGGTTATGCAGTGCTAGTTCTGACTGTGCACGTTCAGAAGGGTGCAGAGGTTCAGGCTGTTCTGCAAAGCCGCTGATCCATGATCCTACAACAGAACGGACGGAAGTGGGTGCCTCTGCTTCCACCGCTTGGTCCTTGTCCACTGAAATCAGTGGGATGAAGAAGCAGTGCCCCAACCAAAGCAGGGAGCTGAGTGCTGGTTTTCAGAGGTGCCAAGAGGGTGCAAGGCACACCACCTAAACACCTTGTTTTTAAAAATCCTGCCTGTGCACATGAGGACAAGGAAATGGGGAGGCAAAACCATGCTAGACTGGCTGCATAACAGCCACTGATGGCTTTAATTAAAGCCCTCAAGTCAGTAAATACGCACAGAGTCTGGTCCAGGGAGATACACAAAGCCCACAGTCAGCCCAGTAACGCTCCACGAACATTGCCATTTAAGCAGTTTCTTGTTTAACTTAGATTTATTCAATGACACATGCATTTCTGGACAGATATCTGAGTTCCAATGAACAACTTTTATAACCAAATATGAGAAATCTGTGACTGCAGTTAGTCAATTAAGTACATTTCTAAAATACATGACTAGAAGAAAAACGGAGAAAGAGAGAGAATTCTTCCAAAGAACAAAAAGAAACATTTCCATTTGCAATACTCCTGGCATTGATGAGTATCAGAGGGGAAGAAGGGCAGCAAGGAGACGTGACGAGGAAGGAATAACATCATCAACCCTGTCCACAGAAAGTCCTCCAGTTTCCAGTCTCTCCAGTTCATCCATTAATGCTCGGCACTTTCACGAACGGCGAGAGCTCCTCTGAGTTACGGAGATTCATCTCTCAGCATGAAAAAAGCAGAGAAACCAAGCTGTGAAACCATGTGCTTGACCCAAGACGGCTTAGGAATATTTCTCCTCACCCAACCTCTTCCTGAAGACAGTGAGAAAAGAAGCCGCAGAGCTATCAGGACTGAAGATGGAGCCTCTTCATATTGCACAGGAACACAGAGTAAGATTTCATGAGTATGTTTCAGGAAGGTTTAAGAGTCGTCAATAATCATCAGCGTAACGAGAACCATCCCATGCCGCCGGGAGCTGGCAGGTGACAGACACAGCGGGATTGTTTGGGGGAGAGGCGGCTCGTTACCCTGTCTGGATCTCTCCCTGATGGGCGGCTCGTTTAGGGGAATCCCGTGGGGAACAGGCTCAGGGGCTGGTTCTCGTTAGTCGGGAGGGGTGACCGGTAGCCATCGAAGTTGCGGGGGATGCTGCCGCTGGTGGAGCCGGAGCTGTTACTGAGCGTCTCTATGCTTCCCTCTCGCTGAAGCTCTGCAAGGGAGAGAGAGAGCAGGTCCTGGTTAGTGTTTGGGATAAACCCCCGGTGTCAAGACAGATGCTTTACTGACAAATCCCTTTGCTGCTGCATTGTTCAAACGTTTGCTCATCGTCCTTCTTTTTGGGGCTGATTTGGGAATTGCTCCTGAGGAATGCCAGCTCCTGGTTCTACTTCTCTCCAGCTGGGCTCACAGCTCAGCTGAGCCAAAGATGGAGACATTACCTGCTGCCCTTCCCCGGGGTCGAGGCTGCTGACTGAGGACATATCAGGCCTCCACAGTGGGGATCTCATGGCTGAACTGAGCAGGGTATGAAGGGGACGGGGGCAGAAGATGGAACATCTTCCCTCCCAATGATGCTGGGAAGGGGGATTGGCACAGTGTGCACCAGCAGTGCATAACCACTGCCATTCCCCACCTTGGGAACACCAGGGACTTTCCACAGCTCTTTATCCTGCCCAAATGGACATAAATAACTGCTTTTTCAAGTCAAAGAGAAAATACCCCTTTTCTCAGCCGTGCCTCACAGCAAAAGAGAAAGCAGCCAGGCTGTGGCTGTCCCTCTCCTGGTCACACCCACCCAGACGTCTCCCCTCTCTGACCTCCCAAAGCCTTTAGTGCTCCCTAATCTGCAAACAGGAGGATTTTTGGTGTGCAGAGCATCGTTTCCAACCGTGGCCTCTCTGTGAGCCACTTGAACCCCGCAGTTGACTTGGTGGCCACTTGCAGCATCCCCCCAGCAGCACTCAGCAGTGGCATGCAGCAGGGACATGAGGCAGAGCCCCAGGGATGGCACAGGAATCCTCCCCCAGAGTGATGGTGGTGACAGGATACAAGAAATATTCCGGGGAGTTGTGATGTGCGACGCTGAGCAGGACTTTGTGCAGCCTGGGCTGGAGGGGACGGGATGGGGACAGGAGTTTTGGGCAAATTCATCTGCTGCCAAGGGGGAAAGAGGACCTGAGGGGGCTACAAGAGGGCTGGAGAAGGACTAAAAAGTCCTATAAAAATAAGGGCACAGAGTGACAGGACAAGGTGGAATGGCTTTAAATTGGAAGAGAGGTTTAGACTGGATTTTGGAAAGAATTGTTCCCTGTCAGGGTGGTGAGGCCATGGCACAGGGTGCCCAGGGAAGCTGTGGCTGCCTCATCCCTGCAAGTGTCCAAGGCCAGGCTGGATGGGGCTGGGAGCAAACCTGGGATCATGGAAGGTGTCCCTGCCCATGGCAGGGGGTGGAATGGGATGAGCTTTAACGTCCCTTCCAACCCAAACCTTTCTCTGGTCCTATATAAGAATTGGCTGGGGTGGAAAGGAGCTGCAGGAGCTGGAGGAGCAGTGCCTGCTCTGCTCTCTGCTAAATACTCCTGCACCTCCGCCACTTCCACTGCCTCACCTGGGATATTTAACCTCCTGTAAACACCACAGCGGTCCTTTGGCTGCAGTGGGACTCCGTGATAAGGACAGATCTATACACAAAGTACAGGGAACAGCAAAAAGTCAGCTGTTCCCTAAAACAAAAAGCATCCCACCCCAGCATCCTCTGGCACTGCCCTGCTCCCCTCAGCACCTGGGCACTGCAGGGCCAGCAGCCAGGCGAGCACACACCTAGCAGTGAGGGCTGTGGGATTTAATCCCTCATCCTGAAGGTAACCTGCAACGGAGATAATCTGCCCAGGATACAAGGAAAACAAATCAGCAGGAAGCTGATCACCCTGAAAGCAGCGCTGGTAATGACCTCAGCTGTATTCATCACCATTTCTTGCCAGTATTTTGTAAAGGAATGTCCATGTCTAAACCTCTTCATTTTCCTCACATCCTTACTCTCCCAAGAGTCCAGGAAGTAAAAACAGTAATTTAAATCAGAAATGAGTGGCGTATCCCACACTAATACTGCGCTTATCCTGTCTGATTTGGGGCTTTTATCTCCCTCAGCACACAGCTGGCTTTGCTTAAAGGTCCCACGTCAGAGCTGGGGGTGCTGGGCAGCACTGCCGGGCTCCCCCAAACCCCGGAGCGGCTCCTCCCGGGGTGACTTCACTCTCTTTTCCAGCTATAATTGATTTCCAAAGCGTTTCCAGCAAAACAAGGGAGAGGGACAGAGAGAGGAGTTTTGTTTTCCTGCGGCTCCTGCGCGGCTGTTCCTGCCCCTGGGGGCCGAGCTCCTGCCCGTCCCTCAGCGCCTGGCGCGGGACCGAGCGCCCTGTCCGGGTGGGATTTGGGGGGGATTCGGGCTCTTCTGGGGTCTGCAGGATTTCTGCAGCCGGCAGCTCCTGTCACCTCTGCGGGGGCCTGCCAGGGGGTGGCACTGCAGAGACTGATGCCAGCCAGGGAAAAAGCAGGGAGCAGGAATCGGGGATGCAGAGCGGCGGGCACAGGGCCTGGATGGAGCCCTGGCCTGGCTGCCTCCCACAGCTCCGAGCGCGGCTGTCCCGAGCTCCCCTCGCTGCTGTCAGGCAGGAAAACCTGACAATTCCTGACGGAGAGGGACAAAAGACAGGGTACCGGAGGTGCAGAGGCTCTGGAGGGACTGGAGGGGATTTTCCAGCTCAATCTAGGCGAGGGGGTGTCAGGCTAAAACCTGGGGAACTCCCACATCCAAGCTGCCATCCCGGGGGACACATTCCCCGTGGAATACGAGTCCGGGTGCTCCCAGACAGCTCCAGCTCGCTCTGGAACTAATTACCCGGCCGGGCAGACGAGCGGTGTATTCTGATACCTGAGGAAGCCCTGTAAAAGTGCCGCGGCTGCCGCTGTGCTCAGGAAATTGGGCTCTTGCCCTCACCCTGGGCCGGCTCTGGAGCACGGCTGGGTCACACGAGGGGGGCAATTAGCCATTACATGGCCACCAGGAGCTACCTGCCCGCACAGCTGACCCCCAGCACCACAGGCAGCACATCTGCCTGCGTTTCCCCCAATTGGACTGTTTCATTAATAAAAAATAAATAAATAAATAAATAAATCCAGTGTGTACTGCTTTTCTTCCTCCCAGCCCTTAGAGCAGATCAGGGCACGGCAGAGGAACTTCAGCGCCATTCCCATGGGAAGCCTGGACAAGACTGGGAATGGCTCCATGACATGGGGACACCCTTCCTGTTAGAGAGTGAAAACTGGAGGACAATTTTCTCATAGACCCAGCACCTGGACAGACCAAACAAGTGCAGAAGGAGTTGCATGCTGGGGCTGTTGGCTATCAGGAGAGGCAGGTCCCTAAAGCCACCCCGGGATGGGACAGCCAAGCCCCCGTGGCACAGCTGAAGGAGCTGAAACACTTCCCACCCTAAAAAGACACATCACACAACCGGTCAGGCCACTGATGTCCTCTGTGCTGGGAACATGCTGAAAAACACAAAATAGGAGCAAACCTCCATGGAAAGATGGGACTGGGTGTCAGCAAAGCCCAGAGCAGCAGGATCAGGGAACAGCAGCACTCCAGCAGAGCAGGACAGTGCTGCCCAGGCAGTGATTCCGTTCACGCCGGTGGAGTTACGCCAGGAATGGACGTGGCCCCAGCAAGTCTGAGGGTTATTGTATCTGCATTCCCCCATGCATACACTGTCGAGATGTATTAACTTCCTTAAATGTACCAGTAAAACAACCTCTTATGATACACTTTAATGAACTTGTACAGTAGCCAACAAATTGTGCATCATATAAAACCCATTCGGCCTTATAGACTCTCTGGCTATTTTGTAATAACTGCAATTTGCTTCTGCTGAAGCAAGATAACCAGGGTTGAGAAGTCAGGCTTTGCAGAAACCTAAATATTTGATTTGGGGGGGAGTGGGTGGGAGAAGGAAGAAAGGGGCCTCTGGGAGCTATTTATGGGGTCAAAATAACATGAGACCTGCTCTTCTCGTAGCATTTCCACCATCAAGGAAATGAAATACTGTGAGAAGACCAGCACTTGCATTATTTTGGCCCCATAAATGGTTCCCTGAGGCTTTCAGAAGCCCGTGAAAAACAAACACAAATACAAATAAATGCTAATACTGGAAACGTAAATACTAAAACCTGCCCATGTCCCCGGAGGAAACGATTCACAAAGTCCTGCCTGCTCTAAAATAAAAAAAAAGAAAAAAAAAAAAGGAAAAAAAGACAAAGGAGCTGGAACATCTGCTGAAGCCATGAGGAGAAAGTCACTTCAGGGGAGCTGGGAACAGCCCTGCCTGTGCTTTTGACAGTAACAGTAATGGGCACCGCTGGCATCACCCAGGGTCCCTGAGTAACAGGATTTTCAGGGCACACACACTTTCCACAATGGTGGAGGCAGCAGCAGCAAAAATCCTCGTGGCTGCTGGCGTGGGATGGCAAGTGGCCATCCTGAGTCCCTGGCCCACCCCAGGGCAGCCATCCCCTCTCACAGCACAGCCCCGGGCCTGCGGGAACACTGGGACAGCAATGGGGCACCAAAGGAGCTGGGAGCAGATGCTGGCTGCTCCCTGCTTGGCATCGCTGCCAGCGCTGCCCGCAGCCCTCCTGCGGCGTGGACGGCGTTCCACGAGGAACTGAAAATGAAACCTCCCAGGAAACATTTCCTTCTGCTGACATTCCCGACCGCCATGCTGCGGCCAGGCTGTCCTGTCCCTCAGTCCTCTGGTGAGCCATGCTGCTCTCCCTGAGCTGGCTGCCAAGGTGGAAGGAGGAGGAGGAAGAAGAGGAGGAGGAGGAGCTGCTCTGGGGACAGCCCAGGGTCCGCAGGTCCGGGGGAGTGGTGCCGCTTGGGGTCCAGTGGGGCGGCTGCACCCTCCGTTCCAGAAAGCTCCAGGAGCTGTCAAAAGGACCCCATCAAATCCAGAAAGGTACAAAGCCCTGCCAAGCCTAAATGTGAAACCATTTTATAGGGCACATTAATTCAATGCCTGAAGAAAATCTATATAGCCCTCTTTTGCCCGGAACACTCATAAATTATGCTGCCTTTCTCAGCCGTGCTCTCCTGTAGTGGCCCACTCGAAGCCCTGGTATCTCCTTTACGTCTACTCAAAAATCTCCTCTCCAGTGCATTATTTCTTCTAATGGTTTTTCCTTCCTCTCTGTTTGCCTTCCCCTCTTGAGCACAGTTTCAAAATACCCTCCCCAAATCATTTTCTGGAAGAGCCGACCCCTTCCTCTTACCTACAGAGGGGCTGCCCGGGCTTCGGCGGAGCCGTGGCCGGGATAACTGATACAATGACAGCAGCCTGATGTGTCAGGGCAGCGGGGAAGCGGCAGCAACTCTGAATACAAGAATTATTCTTCATCATCTCAAACTGTCACAACACATTACCCTCAAAGCTGCAGCTCGCTGAAGGAGTGACCCTGGACTGAATGGGAGAGTGCTCGGGGAAAGAACTAATTGTAGCCTCTTTTCACACGTCAGTCACTTTTCACAGCACCGAGCCTTTCAAGCTCAACTAATGTCAAGTTCCCTTTTCCTTTTGCTGGGCTGAGTATTTCTGATTTTTAAGGATGGCATTTTTAAAGGAACAAGGTCTCTGGTGAGGGATGAGGCCCGGGAGGGGAGGGAAGGAAGCATCGGAGTGAGCACGCATCAGAAAGTCCATCAGACGCCCGAAGACTCGTTAGGAATTAAGACAATTAACAAGTAGGAATGCAGGAAGTGGGGTAATGGCCAGCAGAGCTCGAATCGCCTCGATTTCATTTCTGTCATTCACAGCAATTATTTTGGGGAACTTCTCAGGCTCTGCCGTGCGCCGAGGGGGCCACAAACGCAGGAATGCACTCGGCCCCTTCCCGAAATGAGGATGTGGGACAGGCATTTTCCAGGCATGGGGAGAGACACAAGGTGCTGCTCACCAAACCTACCCCTCCCCATCCACGGGGGCTTCTGAATAAACAGCTAAAAGGCAAAAATTCAAGCCTCACTTTAAAATCCAAGACAATTCCCTCCCTTTTGGAGAAGATTCCCTGCAGACAGGGCTCTGGGAATGCCAGCCTGGTCCATGATCTGGGGCAGGCACACATAAGGGCCCTTCATACCTCCTTGTCTTTGACTGAAATCCTGACAGATTCTGTGGCAAGGACTATTTTTTCACCCTTACATCTACACAATGCCCATCACGGGGGACTTGCAGAACTGACTGGGGCTTCCCGAGTGTTACTTATTAACTGTAATGAATAATAATTATGGAGCTTCTGCCATCTGGATTCTCACTCAAAAGGGCCCTATTTAAAGGGAACGCTAAAAGGCAATTTGTATTAACACAATGGAAGTCTTAAGGATCTCTTAAACTGTTTGTAATTTACACAACGCTCCCCAGTGAATGGGTGAGTTAAACATTTTAATTTCACTGATTGCTGCTGAAGGGAGCGGGATGTGCTCCCCGGGAGGAGCTCGAACAGGGCACTTGTACATGGAAACACTCCATCTTTCAGGATTTAGACAACATCCCAAACTCTGCTGGATGCTTTTGGCACTGTTTCTGCAGGAACACTCACTCTGAGCATCACCACTGGTGCCCAGGGCAGCTGCTGCTGCTGCCTGGGACACACAAGGTGGAGAAGAGCTCAAAAGCTGACGTGAGTTTGGAAAATACACTGGGATGCAGAAATACCAGGATGCCTGGAAATTACATCGCTGCTGCTGCACTTGGAGGTTTTTCTTGAGTATTTCCCTTTATTTTTTGTTATGAAATGCAATTATGCTAATGAGGGAGCTCTAATTATAATCCATCTCCAGCACCCTCGGCGGCTGCTCGGAGCGAGGGGCTCCAGCCCTGCTGGCAGTTCCAGGGACCCGCTGGCAGGGAGGGCACAGGGGGGCACTGCACCCCCGGGGGAACCTGTGCTTTTGGGTATTTGGATGAACAAAGATTGTTAATATTAAATTCCAGCAAAACGAAAGCACCAAGTCCTCATTAAAAATCTTAATTTTCCAAGCTGGCTTTAATTTGAGATGGCTGAAATTTCCGGGCAAATGTGCGTTGCTCCTTTCCAAAGGGAGCACAAGCAAAAAGACAGTTCTCAGTTTTATATATTGCTATGATTACAATTTCATATGGTTATGATAATGTTTAAAAGTCAATTAAAGCTGCTCTCTGCCCCAAGCCTTGTGCCTGTTCACCTGCACTGACAACCAGTGCAGTGGGACCAACTTCCTGCCGTGCTCTGGGTGGCTGTGACAGACCTGCTCCTCAGAAATGCTTCTTTTTCCTTTTTTCATAAACTCAGCAGTTTCAGAAAACAGATTTTAAACTATTTTCAAATGAGGAAATTAAAAAAAATTAAAACGACAGCATTTGAACATTGAAAATCAATTCCTGTGTTAGAACTGTCTCATCCTGTCACAACCTGGAAGATGCTGAGGCACCACAAAAGCACCTCCATTAAATTTGCAAGTCAAGAAGACTGGGAAACACTGCCTGAGCAACTTCTGTGAAATCAGGATTCAATGGCCTATGTAAAATATTAGTTCCTGTCAAACTACCTTACAGTAACTCCAGTGCTGAATCCACACAGAGTTGGCTCATGCCATGCACCTGAAGATGAAACCTGGCATCTTGGAACAAAGGTGGCAGGATCCAGCAAGGAGATGGGGAGGCACAGGAGGCAGGAGAGATCCAGGGGAAATGAAGACTGAGCCTTCTGAACATCAGAGTCCCTCTGAGACCCCAAATCTCATTTCTAGTGCCTGATTTCACTGCGGAGATGCCAAACAACTTAACACTTACAAAACAGGGCGGACACCTGAGCTCACAGAAATGTCTGGGTCTGCTTCAGGCACAAAGAGATTGCTGAGAAAAGGACAGAACGTTTTCCTGCACAAACTTCTAAACAGGTTGTTTACTCCTTTAAAAAGAGAACCCAGAAAGCTCCATGTGACTCCAGCCCATGGAGTGGGAGATCCAAGACTCTGGCATCTTGCCAGACTTGACTCTCAGCATTTTATGGAAGGTTAAAAGTGCACCAGATAAAGGACTGGCATTTAGAGGGAGAATATTCCTCAAGATAGGCACTTTCACAACGACTTCCAGTGCTTTAAAAAAATAATCTCAATTTTCCTAGAGCTGTATATTTTTGTAAAGAGGTTTAGGATGTTTTCCTACATAAATGGCTCTTCAGAAGGATGAGTTGCTGATTTTAGCCAGCATGTGAAAATTTCAAAAGCTATGACAGTCAAATAGAAAATCATTTCTGTAGCCCATCACATCCTGCAAGCCTACAGCTCCTTGTGCAAGATTTACAGATGAGGTTTTTCACTGAACATGCAGCGATGGTTGCTTGGGTTTAAAGGAATTCTCTCTTACCCCATCCTGAAAGTTTCACTATGCTGCTACTATAGATTCCTGTAAGATATCCTATGTGGAATACATGCTTTCCTGTGCCAACCAGTGTGTGTAGACAAGTTTTTTAATGCATTTAGGCAGAACTATCTTGCATCTCCAGTTATGCAAGCAGCACATCTGTGTATATCAGACCAAAAGCATTTGCAGAGAAAACACTGTATTAAAATTCCTGGGTTTGGTCTCTCATTCCCAGGGTTATAGGAGTGCCTCCGATTGCTCAACACTGACCCCTCTGTCAGCCTCTACTGCACGAAGGAAATTACAAATTCAGAGTAAAATGCGTGTTTATGACACCTACCACGTCCTGCACCCACTGAACTCTGGGGATATTGCTCAGAAATGTTGGAGGCAATGCTCCTATTCCTGGAACATTTTCTATCCAAAGCAGGTGTGGATCTGGGCATCCCTCTTCCCTCCAGAGCTGGAGCCACTCGAGTCTCAGGACAGGGGGGTCCTGTCCCAGAGGTGGCTGAAGCAGAGACAGGGATGGTCAGGAGCCCTCAGGGAGGGCTGGGGGTCCCCTCTCCTCCTCCTTGGGCTCAGCCAAACAATCCCAGCAGAAAAACTGGGTAAGGAAAAGCTGCCTGAAGGTCAAACCCACAAACCTGGTGATGACCTCAGGGTCTGGGCAGTGACTGCTGACACTCTGCATGAGAATTTCACACCTGATCCTCCAAATTTCAGCTCCTTTCCCATCTAAGGCCTAATTCTCTCCTCTCTGTGATGCCACCTCAGCACTGGGCTTCCTTAAAGCCTCTCAGGTAGGAAGACAAGCCCTGGGGTGGACTCCAGTGCTGAGTGTGCCTCTGTGCATCTCACACGTGTGCTCTCTGTGCTGCTGACACAAACACACTGCAGAGCTCATTGCAGAAGTATAATATTACAAAGCAAAGTCATTCTGGCACAACTTCTAGTACTTCTGACACAGAGTGGCCTTTCAGGCCAGTGAGAGGCTCTGGGCTGCTCCCCCGGTGCAGATTGATGCTGAGGAGGAAGCTAGACCAGACTGGAATTTGGGTTTGATTCAAAGGAAAAGTTAAGAAGTTTGGGGGGGAGCAGATGCTCAGCTGGTCCAAATCAGGGGAGTTTTGTTGAAGCTCACGAAATGATGTCACCACAGCCTCAGCCCTGTCTGCTCATCTAAACAGTTCAAGGCTCTCGAGTTGGGAGAGCTCAGGTGGAGATCAGGACCAGAGTCTCCTCCTCCCACTTCCCTGGCAGTAGCTCAGTGTCACTGAGAACTCCAAACCCAACCAAATAATCCCAGTTCCGAGTGCAATTTATTTAGTCTATTCACTCAATTATTTTAAAGATTATGTTGACATGGCTGCTTCAAGCAGACCAGTTTTGTAAACACAGCCCTAATTTTACAAAGCACTCGGAGCTCACAGTCATTCACTTAAAATCACAGTTCTACCTTGACTGAGTATTAACCCAGCCTGGAAAAGCAGCAGCTCTGTCTCATGGCCTCACTCTCTTGCAGGGCTGCTTGAGGCTCTTAATACACTCTCTCTTATTTATACAGCTCCAAATTCTGATGTTAGATGTAAATATGAAAGAGCCTTGATAAAAATGACATTCAAAGCTTAATTCGTCCCTTTGTTAATGGAGCTGTTGAACACAGCAATTCACATTTGTGCTCCTCAATACAGAAGGCAGCTGGAATAGTAAATTCAACATTTTTCCTTTTTGAAAGTCGTATTTTAAAAATTGTTCTAAGCACTGATTCTCTTACATTTCATCTTTGTAGCTGCACTCACAAACGTGTGGATGAGCTGCAGCTGGTGGAGGAGCTGGTGGAAGGTAACCCTGTGTGAAATCTGAAAGACCTAATGGCAAACCAAGGCATTCTTCTGGTCACATCCCCCAGAAAAGGCAATTTAAGTCATCTCAGGCTGGACAGATTCTGCCTTGGATACGGGCACCTGGCAGTGAAGTTCACATCACTACCTGCTCCTCGTGTTGTGCTCTTGTGCAGACCTTTTGCTCATATTTTGATGGGTGACTAGCCATCTTTTCAAAAGATAAACCAAAAAGACAACACAGTCCTGGCATGATATTATCAAAAGAGTTCTTACCAAAAGAGTTCACACCAAAGGGTGTGGATAAAAGTAGCCCTTAGTAGAGGCAAAAAAGCACCCCCAAATTTCAGATTAGGGATCTGTCCCTGCACAATTCACCTCCCACTGCTGCCTCCATGGCTGCAGATGAGGGAAGGAGGCTGCAGGGTTAATTTGTCTCTTGATTTATGCTTCTAAATGCCATTTCCACCTGACAAGGTGGGAGCACCCAGTGGGAATAGCTGTAGCATGTGGGAATAGATGGGAGATGCCATCCATGGGAATGCTGTGGAGAATTCCAGCACAGCATCCAAGCATCCTCCACAACACAGGGCATTGGAATCTTTTTAGGAAACTGCCACCATTTCCACGGCACTCATCCCAACCAGATCTCTCCATCCCCAGCCCCTCTGGCTCCTGGATCCCCACTGAGCTGGAGCAGAGGCAGCAGGGCAGGTCCTGGCTGCTGACCCCACCAGCACCTTCCTGCCTGCAGCCTTCCCAGAAAAACATCTTTGGAAAGAGTCAGAGAAGTGATACTGACCCTTTGTCTTTCACAACACCATCAAATTTTGGTGTAAACACAAAGTTCATGTGTTGGGCAGTTACTGAGAAAGTCAATGACCAAGGGAATAACAAATAAATATCCAAAATAAATAAATAAATAAATAAATAAATAAAGAAGATGGTGTTTTAGCTGCGGGGGTCTTTTTGGAAAATGGGATAAAATGGGTCACACAGAAAAAGGCAGCAAGCAGTTCATGTCCTGAGGTGGACTCAGGGAGGTGACATGTCACCAGCCAGCCTCACGAGCTCCCAAATTCAGGATCTCTCCACAACAGCACATAGTTGCTACTAAAATTCACCCCCTGTCTGCATAGAAAACTAATTCCCCCTTCCCCAGGATGCAGGACAGATTGAAGGGAAGCTGCTCCCTGCCTGTGGTGGGAAATGCCTCGGAGGGATCTCCGAGGCTCTCGGTGATGTCTGAGGAACACAGAGCAAAGCCAGAGAGCACCAAAGTGCTGCTACCTCAGTGAAGGAACAGCACTGAAAAGCAGAACAGAAGCAACAGGAGTGAGGGAAAACCTATTTACCTTTTTTTTAGCAGTTTTTACTCTTTTTATACATTACCTCACATGTTCCCAAGCACAAAACCACCAGATGTCATTTCAGAGGGCACCAGCAGAAACACAGAAAAAAGCAGCTGCTTTATGATCTTTTTGTCTTTATGTTTTCCCTCAACATCTTTTTCATCCTCTGTGAATGCACAACTTTTACACAGCCCCATTTTTACTGAAAGAATCTCCCTTTTGGAGGCTCAGCTACCTGCATGAACCTCTGCACGGCCCTGAACCCTTTCCCCTTTCATGGGGAAGCTGCAAACAGGGTTTCTTCATCTTCAAAACGCTTCCAACCAATTTGTCATTTTCCTTTCTCTTCATTTTTTTGGTCAGTGGATGGTACACACGATATTGAGCAATAATAACTAGAGGAGGATGAAAACTGCTGCAGCTTGAGAAGTGAGCTCAGGATATGATTCCTCCTCACCGGATGCCTGGAAGATGTCACTGAAATTCTCTCTCCCTTCGTGCAACCCGTGTGGAGCCAATATGAACTCCCAGCAAAGTGCTTAAAACCCCATTATTTATAATAACTGTTAAATGATGAGACATTGTTTACCCAGATCGCAAGATAAATTCTCACTTACAGAATGCTTGCCTGACCGTCCTGAACATCATCTGGTTTTTATTTAAATGCAAAATGAAATTAGGCTCCCAATAACACAGCAGAAGAATTCAATAAGATCGGGCTTTTCACTTACAGTTTAATATTAACATTTTCCCATAAATGTTAATGAATAAAAGTCTACTGTTTTATGTATTATCCATGGTGGGGAGACAACAGGCTAGGAATGGAAGGAAAGCTAATCTTTTCATACCACAAATTAGGATATATACTTCAAGGAGGACTAAGTATTCCCAGCACTGCCAGGGACCTGGGCACAACCCTCCTTCCTCTGGGGGCAGCCAGTGGAGCTGATCCCATGGGGATGCTCCAGGGAGTCTCCACTGATCACCGAGATCCTCTCCCAGCCAAAATCCCCTTTGGGTTTGTTTCTCTTTTTCTCTGGCCCTCTCTTTCATCCTGACCATACCCCTGAGGCACACTATGAACATCAAAAATCCAACACCATCACTGTCCAGCAAGGCCTGATCCTCTCAGACTCCACCAAGGAGAGCAAGGCAGGATTACTGGGAAAATCAGGTGACTCTTTGTGGGAAATTCTGTCAGAGAAAGGTGCAGGGGTGCTGGGAGGTGAGGGCACAGCTGCAGGCCACACCACAATGACAGGGAACAATACAACATCCGAAGGGAGAAGGACCTGGAGCTGGCAGAGGTGGCACTTTGGAGCTCCCCAAAGGACCTGTGCCTGCTGTGCAAAGCACCAGCAGCAGATCATGTGTTGGAAGAGAGGCTGAGAGGGCTGGAAGCTGCAGGACCAGAGGGTTGGCTCACACTGGAACGTTTGCATTGCTTTGGCTCTTGACTTCCCATTTACTGCAGAGGCTTTGCTGTGTTGATGTGGATTTTGCTGTTTGGTGACTCATACTTCATCCTACCCCTCTAATAAGTGTTCATTTAACAGTTTGACTGCTTAACAATTTATTGCACAAATGGGTTTCCATCCCACAGCCTCCTCCCCCATCTCCCCTGGAGAGGGCAATGCATAGTTTATGAGGGCTTTGTGACGGCCTGTGCTGCACATCCCAAAAATCAGCAAATACTCAATGGCTCTCTGGGGCTGCTGGGCTTGGGAGGAGGGACAGGAACTGTCTTGTCTTTATTCTGCCACCACCTCAGCAGCTGCAAGAGGTTTTGGCTCACAAAACAGCTGTAAAAATACCAGTCCTGGTTCAGATGCTGGGAGATGAGGGCTCTTATACTTACTGAGAGAGATATGCTTGCCATAAGTCATAGCCTACACAAAAACACCATAGAAAGACTCCTAAAAGGAATGACAAGGTAATTATAGGAATTACAGATGGAAAAATCCTGTTGTCTCCTGCCCCCTTCCCAGTGTGGGACCACTCGGTGTGGGGCAGGCTTCAGGCCTCGGACTTTTAAAGGGAAGATTTAATAAACACTGAGAAATATTTCTAAATATTTAGAAAACCCAAAATAACAGATTTCCAAGCCAAGCTGTACAAACAGAAAATGAATTTAGAAAACTTGTTAAAAACCCAACAGCTTTTGCGTGCACCAAAACATATTTGGGTAGCAGGAATCGCCTCCTGGGCAGGATGCTGCAAGCAGAGCTGGGAGGATGCTCAGCCCTGGCTGCAATACCTACCATGGCTCTCCTCTTGTTCCCCCTGGAATCAACAGCAGAACCCTCAGGGATGCAAACAGCTTCATGCTTTAGGAGGGACTCAGCAGACAATCAAATGTGAGCAAAGCCAAGCTAGACAGGACAGAGCTTTGAATTTTCCTGTGATATTCTGGAGTGCTGCAGTTAATTTGCTTAATCATTAGGAGGAAAAACCACAACCCCAAGCAAACAAAAGAAAAACCCCAACACAGCAACAAATCTCTATGGAAAAAGGGAACTGTGTCTCTGTTCACTGCTTTTGAGACAAAGCATGGGAAGAAAAATGTCCAGTTCCAATAATGTCATAACCTGATTACAGCCTGACCAGAAGAGCTAAAACACTTGCAGAACAATGAGTAAGAAATTAAGTTTTAAATTGAGTGCTGGCCCTATCTCGTGTCACTTCTTTATATTCCAGTAGAAAGGACACTGCTGAGCTCATTTCATATCGAGCAGAGTGAGATGCCTGCATGCAGACACCATTTAGTCATCTCCTATATGTTCCTCCCCATTTCTTTCTCTGGGAGGAATGACAAATCCAGAAATGTGACTGCACTTTGTTTTATTATGATATTGATTTTTCCTGCCAAGGGAAAGTGCATTTATCCCCCAGGTCTGTGCGCTGGCAGGGAAGGGTTAACAAAATGTTTATCACAAAGCTGGCTTCAGAGTTGAAAGTAATGTGATCAGTAATGAATTTTGTGTTACATTAGGTTGTATAAATGGACAGACAAGCGCAGACAACAAGTGGCCAGGAGTCGGGGCTAATCTAATGATGTAAAAATAGAGACAGCACCAATTATACTTGGGGCCAGCTCAGAGCTCCTGCAGGGACTGCAAATGAATAGGTACAAATCAAATTACTGACTAATAGACGCACTACAAGAGAGGGCAGTCAATGCTAAATACATTAGGGCCTTGTGACCTCTCTGCTCCGAACAGCAGAATCCTAAATTTGACTTAAAAAAAAAAAAAATCAAAGAAACTCTTGTTCATTTAAGGAGAGCAACAGAACAATGTTATTTGTGAAATGACTTGAGACACTTTGATATTTTTTGGTGTGTCCCCCTATGGCCACGTTAGGTATGTGGCTCTTGGAAAGATGAGAGAGGGTTTGCTTTTAGAACAAGGGAAAATACTCTTTGTGCAAAAGTTAAGACCTGATAACAATACAGTTATGTTACATACCAAAACATTTCAAAGCCATGTGCCTCTTTGTGGTGATGTTTTTTACTGCTACTTCACCGGCTGTGTCTGTATCGAAAATAAAATATTTCTTAAAAAAATACCTTGATTTAATAAGAAGAAAAAGAAAAGGAATCTCCCCACACCACAACTGATAAAAAGCAAATGCAGTTGATCAAGTTGTTATCAAATGGCAGAAAGTCAGAGTTGTCTTGTGGCAGCAGTGCTCCCTTTACAATTTTTCTACAAACAGCAAGAACCTGAATTCACACTAGAAATATTCATGGTATCAGCAGTCACACCCCTCCTCCTTAAATAATGTATGACCTGGAAGAAATTCCAGTAAAAACTCCCAGGGCTGGTGGCAAGATTGGATTTGGAGACAAGGGAAATTACTGGGAAATTAAAAATGCCTTTGTTGGGCCTGCCCAGGGCTGTGTGATGGGGCTGCTCAGGGAGACCCTTGGACAGGAGAGAGCAAGAAACCCACACTGAAGTGCTTGATATCCTAAAATGTGTGCAAGGCCAGTGCTCCTCTTATCCAGCACTTCAGAAATGGTGGCTCCTAAAGAGCCTGAATTTTCCTTTCTTTTCAACCAGGCCCATCCAAATAAACCTTTTGTAGGAAGAACTGCACTGAGCTCTCAGACTTATTGGAGGGGGTAATTTAATCTCTGACCCTGGGATGAATATTCTGAAAGTTCAAAGGCTGCTTTTAGCATCGATGTTATTTGATCCACCAGTGGGTTTGCCGCCCAAGCTGGTTTTGCACTGAACCTATGCAGAAATCTCCTGGCAGAAATGCTCTTCAGGGGAAAAATCATTTGCTCTGTGTTCCTGTAGCCCATGTCTGAGTTAGGATGAAAACCAACTGAGGAGAGAGAAGGAGAAAATTGCCTTGGAAAAATTAAAAGGAAGAGGAAGAGAGGAAGAAAGGAAGAAATGAAAGAAGGGAGGGAGGGAAGGAGAGAGGGAGGGGAAGGTACCACTGGAAGCTCTGACTCAATAAAGGGCTAATCCTATTCCTGAAACTGAATGTACAGCTACATCTGTGTCCAGGTGGCTGCTGATCTTTGAACACGGCTTGTGAGTATGCATATTTTCTCCTCTGGAAAAAACCCCAGGAAGGCTGGTCCTTGCATAGAGCCACTGGCTTGCCCTCCTCCCTCCGCTTCCCACCTCAGCCAGGCATGCCAGAAAACGTGTGACTTCCCTTCTCCAACCCCCAAATTTCACAGGAAGATTTCAAAACCATCCCTCTGCAAAGCTCAAAGGTGTCCAGACCCAAGTTAGGCTCGGGCTGGTGTAACAACACAGCTTTGGCTGGGGACCAGGATCCAAAGTGCCTGGAGCCCCAGTGCAGGGTTTCCTCCCGGCCATCCCCTAACAGCACGTCTAATTAGCTCCACTTACTTACATCCCATTAATCAGGTTAAAGAGTTTGCTTCAACATATGAGCTTCCTTCAGTGCATTCTGAGTTTGTTCATGAAATTTGGAAGGAATCCAGACAGTTTCCTCCAAGGGCCAGAGGTGCACCTCACTGTGCCACGGGCTTCCCACGGGCGAGAGCTGACAGACTCGGAGGTTTGCAGGAGTTTTGGAAGAAAGATGCATTTCCAAAACCATCCTGCTGCTCAAGCTGTAATGGCTTGCTCCCCTATTATAGACTGATTTTAAATATTAAGCCTAGAAGTGATCAAAATACATTGGAAAGCTTAAAAAGCGTATTTGCTGAAGGAATAGGTGAATCAGAGGATTTACTAATTACAGTATCTTTGGAGGGAAAGATTTCTAGCCTAGGCTGGCAATTTCCTCCTGTCCAGTTTGAGTGGAATCCTGTCAGAGATATTTGTCTGAAGCAGAGTTTCATAAATCACAGTCCTAGGGTGGTTTTTTGGGGGGGGAATGCAATATGAAGCTCCAGCACACACTTAGGAACTGCACTGCAAATGTAAATGTTGTAGCTGCTTGAAAACAAAGCTTTGCAAGCAAAAGAGGGCACTGACCACTAACATTTGTGTCTAGACTTTCATAATTTCTTCTTTTCAGTGAGAGTTTGACAGAAACTGAAACAGCAAAAGCATCTTTTTGCATCTTTGCCAATTTACGCCTTCCTTGGAATTAAATGTGTATCTGGGCTGACAGCTTATGTACAGCAGACTCCGCTTGAGATAGACATGGGTCGTCTGAATAATTGGATAACAAGGGGAAAAGCTGTTTTCCCAATCAAGCCAACTAGCTGGACGACTGGAGTTATCACTTAGGTCACAAGGAAAGGAGATTTTTGGGGGGGTCACTTTCCAGACCTGGTTCTTCTCCCACCCACTGTCCGACAGCCCTTGGCACCCAGTCGGAGTCGGAGGTGGAAAAGCCTCATCTAATCCCCCTTTCCTGCGAGTGCCAGATTGCTCCTCATGTTTTTAGCACCCTCCAGCTTGATGTTTGTGGTATGACCAATCTCTGGGTCATTTTCTGCCTCTGCCAGTAGCCAGAGCCAGGGTTAGTGTCACCATCCCTGCTTTGCAAGGCAATGAGGCAGGTACAAAACAAAGATTCTGGGAATATCAGCTCCCCAAAGTGGTCTGTGCACCACGAGCACACACTTCCTCCATACCACTGCAGCCTATCAGCCCTGATTTCTATATAAACCTACGTGTCAGCTATGCCCTAACAGTTAAGGCATTAAAAGAATCTATTTATCTCTTGCCATTAAGTGCATGTCAGGACCAGTTGAGCACTTGACAAAGTCTCACTGTCCACTCTACCGCCCAGTTTTTGTCCACATGTTGGACCCCAGCCCTGCACATGCACAAATCTTCACATTCCCAGTTAGAAAGGTTCATTAATTTGTGCTGAAGTTTGAGAAAGACTTTGCAAGTTTTGTTAAATCTCTGCAAAATCTATTTAAGGACTGAAGAGAATCCAAGGAGCACAAACAGGGGTTAAAGCATGAGTAACATAAAGGCATAAATAAATTAAAATAGTTATTTTAGGATTATTAGAAGGATTATAAATTCCACAATTTTGAGTCCAATGTAGAAACATAAACACTGATTTTGAAAGCAGCAGCAAGATAGAAATCAGCTACCAACAAACAAACCTCCAGTGCCCTTTTCTGCTGAACTCTTTGCTGTCATTTCACTGTGGGGAGTGGGCAGCAGAGAACCCAAGGAGGAAAACTGAGTTTTTTCAAAGATAATTCAGTTCAGCCGAGCTTGGTTATAATGTAAGTGGTTTGGGGGAAGTGAAAACCCTCCTACTTGTTATGAGCCAACAAAGACACCTCTTTTTTGAAGTGAGGGTAATGCAGCTCCACACTTATCTCTGCCCATTTGTTAAGCAGCAGACAGATGTGAGCCCTTCCCTGTGCTCCCCAGCCTGAGGAATGGTGCTGGCAGCCAGCTCCAGTCCACTCCCTCGGCAAGAGCAGCTCTCCAGGTACATCTGAGCAGCAGAGAACTTCTTCTGTCTGTCTGGTAAAGAGGAACAGCTCAAGAGCTGTTAGGGGATGGAAGTGGAAAGGGCACGGGAGTTCACTGTCTTATCACCGGGTTTTCTCTGCTGCTCTGAGTCACCACATGCCCAAATCCTGAGAATAAAGGGTGTTAGTGGTGGAGAGAATCCCACGACAGGCAGGGAAACACAGAGTGTTAATGACAGGGAGAGGAGGGTGGTGGGATGGGGTGAGTTGGGTCAGTGCTCATGTTACTCATTATTGCTGCGTACAATCGCTGCTCTGAGATGGCATCTATCTTACACTCATTAGGGAGATTTATTGGTCTGGAGCAAGAGCTGGGAGAAATCTCTTTGGATGAATATTAACTCAGTGATGGCATCTCTATAAACAGCTCCTTTCTGTCTTTACACCTGCAGTACTGCAAGCCTCATCTTATGCCAAAGAAGTTGGCACTCGCTGCCATCAGCTGGATTTGGTGAAAATGGAAGTGAAATACAGAGCTCTGTCTCTGACAAAGTTCTTGGTTTACAATATAATATAATATATTCAATATAATGTAATTACAATATAATACACTGTCAAGTCTCCAGGGCAGTCAGTCGCCCTAACCTGGCACATCTGGAAGGCTTCAGCTTTCAGAGGAGGTATTCCACTCACCTTTCCCCTTCCATACACAGCCTGAGGGGTGCTGACCCATTATCAGCAGTGGATACCCTCCCAAAGTTCACACTGATCACAGCATGGGTCAGTAAGTGATGAAATATGTGCCTTTCTCTATTTTCACAGCCTGCTTTTTCTACCTTCCCAGCCCTTTACAGACATGAGCTGATTGAAGTCCACAGCAGCAATGTGAGGCATCTCTATCCTCACTGCACTGATGGAGCTCTGGAGTCATGGACATGTGAAGTGTCTTGTCCAAGGCAAAAAGCTGGTGAGGATTTGCACCAGATCTGCAGCAGACCCACACTTAGTGTTCAACCAACTCCTTCTGTTAACACCAAATCTCAACCCATCCTTTGATTTCATCTCTCTCTCGATGGAAATCAGAGGGAGGACAGTTGAGAAGGTGACCAGCTGGGTTATGAAGGTGCTTCTGCACTACTCAGCCTGGTTACTGCTGCATGTACCTACAGACAAGGGCTAAAATCCTGCTCCTCTGCATCCTTCTCCTCCAGGCTGTGGGAAGCTGCTGCAGTTTGCTACCTGCTCCACAGTGACCCACCTGCAAAGCAGGATGAGCCCTGATGGGAGAGACTTCTTGAGGAGCAGGGAGAGCTCAGAGCAGCACAAGATCCTCAGTGATACATGAGGGCAAGAGCAAAAGGAAGAGACAGCTCCCGCTCTTCCTGAAAGATCCATAGGTTGGCATTCCCACACCTTTCTGCTGGTTTCTCCTCTTTTGTCTTCCCAGGCAAGCTGCCAGGAGAGTGACAAGTGAGTTGGCAGCTGATGTTAGGAGCCACCATCACTATGAGGAGTTTTTACTGGAGGTGTTTTTTGGAACAAGTGGAAATTAATGGAGACAATAAACCTGCAGTAACCGCGCTTTAGTTTCTGAGCATCTCCTACCACGGGGCCCCTTCTGACAGCCTAATCTCTGATGTGCCATTCCATTTACTTAAACAGATGATACAATTTATCAATATAATGGACACTGATGAAGATGGATTAATTTGGATTACAGAACCAGCGCTTCACAGTGGCTCTATTCAGGACACAAAATGAGGATACGTGTGATTATTGCATTGTTTGGAGCAGGGTGGGCAAGGGCAGCAATCTGCACAAGGATGCTCCTGAGCTGGCAGGAGGGGAGGAAGGAGAGCCCTTGTCCCAGCTATACGATAAGGAAGCTTCATGTGCCAACATCTCAGACCGTATCCATGCGATCTACCGCTTCCATCCCACTGAGATCCCCACAAAAGTAAATTAATCAGAGAGAGAGAGGAGCGTACAGAGAAAAAGGAAAGGCGAAACTAAAAAAAAAAAACCAAAAAAAAAATCACCATTGGGTGAGATGTACGTGATCTCTGATCACACCTCTTCTTTGTACCTGTTCCTGATCCCACCATGTCCCTGCTGGGGGATTCGCACATGGCGTCGGCCAGGCGCTCGCGCAGCCCCTCCTCGCCGTGCTCCATGGAGGACATGTGGCGCAGACCGAAGTTCTCGGGCCAGCTCCCACACACCTCCAGCAAGGTCACGCTCCGGTCGAAGGCACCTTCAACAGACAAAAGAGACACGTGTGGGACACCCTGGCACCAACCTCCTTCCATGTGTGGTGCATTTTGGGTGCCTGAAAAGCTGATTTTTAGCACAGGAGTTAAAACGTTTATGTTACCAGCACAGCACAGCACAGCAGAACCCGAAGTATGGACCAGCTTTGACCAAGCAGCTGTAAGAAAAATGGTTAAATTAAAATACAGACCCAATTCTGGTCTCACACTGGTGAGAGTCAGGAAAGCAGCGCAACAACACAAATGTGAATGGCATACATTTATTTTTATGTTAGACAAGTAAAAATTATTTTTAAAGTTGGTTAGTCTTCCACTGGGCTGCTGCTGAAATCCTTCTTTCCCCTCCTCATCCTGGACAATGGAAACAACAAAGTTATTTTGTCTTTGCTAATGGGAAGAAACTTTAGCTAAAATCCCTTTCTTGCTCTGCAGCAGAGAAGTGCAGAGCATGGCAGGGCTGCCTCGTTTCTGACAAAGGAACAAATGGATCCCTTCCCTCAGTCTGGGATATCTGTGGGTTTTCTGTGCTCCTGCACTGGGAAATTTTAGGTCAAATGTGCTCTAACAGAGACTCTTTCACCAGCAGCGCCTACTGAAGGCTCTGGCTCCTGTGAGGGAGCGCACGTACCTCCAAAAGATACTTCAAATAATTCCTTGACTTGCAGTTATTACCTCATTCACAGCAGGGTATGATGTTCTGCCGAATGCAAAGATTAGATTCTGAATTCAGGATCACTTCAAAGTACAAATTAAAATTATTCTCCTTTATTATACAGCAAGTCTTCTGCGAAGGCTTACTTAAATCATTCCCACTTGGAACAAGATTACAGTTATGCTTTGTTGCTTCAAGCACATACCATTTACTCCGCTATTAGGTAACTGAATATGCAGCGTTTATTGTGCCTGGTTTCTGCCAGCCTACCGAGGGGAAAAAATGCAAATGCCAATGTTTCTCAAAGTTAAAAGTACATGAAACACGTCCTTGTTATCAGGCCTTTGGTTTTCCCCTTTGATCAGCCGTCAGAAACTATCTACACTTGTAGTCTGTGACTGTACAGCTTCACAGCACACTCCCTGCCACTGACAGGTGGTAATAGAAAGGGTGAGAGACCAAGCCCCGCGGCAGGCGGCCCTTCCTCTGATAACGTCCAAAGTACCGGGTGATAACCGTTCGTAAACACTCGGCCAGCCAGTTAATCCATACATCAGCAAAGAGGGGCAGATAATTCTGAACTCTAATGGCACGGACAAAAGCACCAGGGCTGGCATTCAGGGATTTATATGGGCTGCAATGGTGACTTCTGGCTCCTGAATTTCATCGGCGCGCACGGCGTTGATTTATCTCCTCAGCCTGGCTGCGGAGTGGATTCCTGGCACTAGAAAACCATCAACACTAAAATGGACCTCTACAAAATGGGACCGTGGCTCTTGTGTGATACATGCACTTGAACTCTGGATGAATCCCAGTTTAAACCGAGAGGAGGAATGACCAAATATTTCAACTTTTAATGGCTCTTTGGATTTATAAGGTTGCTCCAGTCCACTAATTTGTTTTAAAGCGAGGGTTCTTAAAGCTTGTTTGAGAAAATGCAGGGAGGAGGCAAAGTAATTTCGATGATGTTTAAATCTCTACAACATTTTCATGATGTCAGCTCTCCTAAAGGCAAGAGGAAAAGCAAAATCTGGGGGGTTTTTTGAAGCTTTTTTTCCCCAAGTCATCCTTCTACAGTTTCATGCAACCCTGAGACCCCACAGACTTCAGGTGTTTTTGACAGAGCTCTTAATATACCCTGAGAATGATCAGGGGGACTTTTAAACCCGCTTCCCAAACCTCAGGGAAGCAGCAGGGACATGATGAGCTCCCACAGGTTTGCAGGGCTGCGCCAGAGATGAGAACTCTCCTCTTTTCTGGTGTCAGCCCTTATTCCAAAAGTGAGAAATGGGAGCATTTCTGCTCCTATAAGCAGACATATGAATAATAAGGCAAATGGCTTTTGAAGCTCTGCCAAGATGCCTGCTTGTGTGTACAGGGAGAAACTTCATGGAGCGCCGGGCTCTGGCTCCTGAGATACTTGAGTGAGAGCAAAGGAGACAAGTGCAGCATTACCTCTGCAATCAGAGCCAGGAGCTGCCAAAACTTCTTAGCAGCAACGTGTGAGGCTGCAAGTGTTAATGCAAATGCAGGTTAGAGGGATTAACTGCACTGAAAACTTGCTTGTAAAAAAACTGTAGGGCTGGGGAAGCTGTAGTTTTATCTTTCCTCCCTTTTCACTCCTTCTCCGTGGTAGCAGCGCACATCTGGCAAGACCATTGATATCCAGACATCCAGCTGGGATTCAGCAGCCACCGCTGTAGCCCGTGGGTGATCACTGCCTGTAACAGGCAGAGGAGGTCCTTGCACCGTCATCTGCTCTGTGCTGCCCTGGAACCCACAAATTCCCCCTTACTTCAACACAGACACTGACAAAGTGCGTTCCAGGTAAAGCTGAACACGCAGAGTGTGACTGAGGTTATTCAGGACATGGGGCTAGAAAAGGGGACCTTGCTTGAGCAGGCAAATCCTCTCCTCCTGTAAATCCCTGGCTCTGTCCCTCTCTGATGCAAAACAAAACTATTTCAGGAAAAACAAGATTAACTGTCATGGACCTTCCTGTTGGTCTCGCCAGTGCATCAGCAGACAGCACACATATCAGAATAAAATAATAAAATAATTTTTTCAAGGTAGAATTAAGTTCTGGGTAGTTTTACACCTTGGAAAGTGACTCTGGAGTGTGTGACATGGCAATGGGCTGGTTGCTCCCAGGAGCCTTTGGCTGCTCTGCCCTGCCTACATCATTCCCTATGTACATCATTCCCAATGGTGCAAGGGCTAATGGCATTAAACTTCCACTGATAGCAGCTCACCCTATCTCTGCTATTTATTATATTGTAATCTCTCCTCCTGGCTGCCTGGCTCTCCCCTTTTCAATCCCAGTATCTCACTTGATAAGGTATCAAATTCCCCATCGCCGGCCAGCGAGGAGTTTACAAATAAACCTCGGTGGAGCGTCCTGCTCTCAGAATCGCCAAAGCCAGAACGTAACCACAGAACCAAAGGGCTGAGAAAGTTCCTGCTGATTCCAGGGATTACTGAGGGCTGAGGGGAGGCAGGCTGACAGCCTGCTGAAACCCTACTGACAGCCACCAATATCAGCCCCTGACGTGTGAAGCCCAGACTTTCCCCTGTCCCCCCGGCCCGGATACAGCTTTGGCTGGGGAACAGGTTCCACCTAAAAGGAGCAATTCATTTAGGAACAGCTCAAGAGTGAGCAAAGGACCCATTATGTGAGTCAAGCAATTACGAGTGAAATCCTGGTGAAATTTCATTAAATCACCGAAAAAAAAAATCTTATTGACTTAAAACTGTGTCAATATTTCATCCTATTGCACCATGCTTTCAAGCCAGCAGAGCACTCACTTCTCCTTTATTTATTGAAGATGAAACTGGGTGGGAATGAAGACCACCAGCCTCCCCTATGTGATGTCCAAGCATCATCCCAGAACTCCACATCAACCCAAAAGGAATGAGCAAGACCCATGGCTTGACCATATAGGTCAAAAATGCTTTGTTTTGCAATTCCAGCCCCAAATGCTCTGAGCTAATTCTGCTCCACACACAGGATTTTTCTATTCAAACTTCAGTTTTTGCCTGAAAACAATCTCTGACTTCCCTCTTTCCACAGACATTTGCCTCCCAAGGAGCACCACCCTTTTCTCTTGCCACTGCTGATGGAGCAGAATCAGGTCCCCATCTTTCTGCTTAGCATTTCTTGCATTTTATTAATGGCAAAGGCTTCTATCATTACTCACAACAAATTACCTTCCTTAGACACACAGGATTTGTGTTCAGCATTGCAATTGTTTCAAGGCTTTTAATATAAAAGCAAAATAAATTCTAGAGAAGAAAGGAAAAAAACCAACACCCTAAACCTTGGAAATGTCCTTTCATTTCACAGCCCCACCAACCAAGAGTGAGAAAACCAGAGAAACTTCTTTTCTTCTCTGAAAAAAAAATCTAGTAGTAAAAAGTATTTTTACAAAACGTTTCAATGCTTTGAGTGTGTTATTTTTCTAAGTCAAAATAGCTAAGCTGAATCTTTCACCATAGCTCTTTAATTCGAAAGCCAGGGGAAATTTTTTTCATTAAACCTCTGGACGGCTTTGTTTAAAATATGAAATCAAGTAGCTCCATTTCCTGTCTTCTAAGGAACAGTAAATCAAAGAGAGAACGTTGTCCAAAAATACAGTAATGGTTCTATTAAAGAGCTTGACAGTTTTGAGCCTCACCTTGCATATTGCAACATACGTGTGAGCAAAAACAACAGAGTGAAGAGGAGGAGAAATGACCTGGCAATTTTAGTTGGTAAAAGATGCATCCTGATCAACGGGATGGGGCTTGACCCCACATGATGGTGGACCCTGAGGTGCAACCAAGAGGGACAGAATGGTTGCCCATCACCTCTCCTGCTCCTCCTGGCCTTTTCAGAAGCAGGAGTGGACTCTGAAGGGAGTCCTGACCCTCCTGGCACTGGACACGCTGGTGACCACAGGGAGCTGCCCAGAAACTCCTCGGCCGGGAGTGAGAACCCCACAGGCGTGCGAGGAGCCAGCACATGGAAACTCCTTGCCCAAAGCAGTGAGTCAAACTGTAACATACCCCATTTAAACATTAAAGGTTGAACTTTCCTACAGGCTCTGCCAACTCCCCTGCAAGCCATAACTTTGTGATTCCAGCAGGAATGCCACAAAGCGGCCGCTCTGAACATTTGAAGGGGGATGCGGGCAAATTCCTTACTTGAGTGTGGAGAAGCAATATCCCCCTGACCTGCCCTGGATCTGGCATGTCTGTGCTCATGGCACGTGCTGCTGATCCCCTCCTGTGCATGGCTCACACGCTGCCAGCCCGCTCTCCCATGGCACACCAGCTTGCATGGGACAGAACGCGGTTACACCAAGGTGTGAGTGTTAATTATTGCCTTTGGAAACCATGGCAGGAGCCACAGCCTTTGGAATGACTCTGCTCCCTGTCATCTTCCCTCCCACAGAGTTTCTTTTTTTCCAGAACCACTCACAGTTCTCCTATAAACAGGACATTACTCACCAGCTCTGTATCCTGTGAGTGCATTTAATTAATGGAGCCTTCGGCCGGGGTACCCAGTCCCACAGGCAACCAACACTTCCAAATCCCTTTGAACTCTTGGCTAAGTGAGGCTGAGAGGTTGCTTGTCCCTCCTCAGCACCACAGACTTGCAAACAAAACCGCTGTTTATTCCTCTGTCAGGATTTCTAAATGAGTTTCGAGCAGAAGTGAAGCTGACGGGAGGAGCGGAGCGGCCTCGGGAGCCCCCGTGCCCAGCAGCTCCATGGATGGTTGGGAAGGAGGTTGCCCAACCACTGCCCATGTCCCACGTGGCCACAAACTCAGGACAGTGGCCCAGGCAATGATGGCAATGTCCAGGATCATGGTGCAGGTCCTTAGTGACCATCCCACCCTCCTGCTGCTCCCCACATCCCGAAAAACTCCATCTCCTCCACTCCTGCACAAGGGGGTAACCAGGGGCTCAGGAGAAGCATTTGGGATGATCAGGAGCATACCCAGCCATCACGGCCATCCTTGAAGGCTTTCAAATGTGAGCAAGGCTGCAATTTTCAGAGCTGGAGCGGCAAGATATTTTTATAAATACATAAATCTTTTCAAGGAAAAACAAATATAGAGAAAAGAATGTAAACATTATTGTAAAATGCATAATAAAATGTGTGTTGTTTGTTAATTTTGCTCCTTATTATACAGCCTATCTGTACCACCGATGTTGAAACATTTGCCTTTTAAATTCTTTTTTTTAAACTCCCTTATTCATTTAAAAATAGTTTCCTGCATGTTATATGAATAAGCAAAACCTAAGGTCCTAAATCCAGGGGAACTTTGAAGTATGAAACCCATGGTCTATGGGAACTATGTTTTCATTAATCAAAGTAGATGTTTCTAAAGCCATCAGATTTATCATGACTGGATTTCATATGTGAAACCCAATATACACACAGACATACACTGCTTGTCCTTTCGGATTAGTCCTGACCTTTTACTCTCCTTTCTGAAGGATCTGCCTTTCCTCAGAGCGGGGCTGCCCTGCTTTGCCAAAGGAGCCTTGACAAAGTGCGTTTCCAACTCTCCGCTTTCTGTGTCTGAGTATGAGTCTGGGCTAAGGTCAAAACATAAATGATTAAGTGTATTTATTAAACCCTGCCTTTGCCTTGAATGCTCCCAGAGCCTGTCAGATGCCATCCAACTGCAGATCCCTGCTGGCAGCACACCTGGCCACCGAACGAGGGGCCCGGCGCTGCCACAGCCCCACGACCCCAAAAGCTGAATGGAGCCCCCCAAAGCCCCCCTCCCCCAGCACTGCCAGGAGCTCCTCCAGCACTGCCGAGCTCCTGGCTTCCCCAAGGCATGGAGGTTAGTGGAAGGACACGAGATGGTTTAAAAACTGGAGGCAGAATGTGACAGCCGTCCAAAGCAGGACTTCAAAAGAGAAAACGCAACAAAACGCGCGCTCGGTGTCAACGGGGAAATTTATGCCGTGGTTTTGCAGTACCAGAAGCACGAGGCGTTGTCAGCTTGTCTGAAAGAACAACACAGGGGCTGGGGCACAGGTGGGCACAGGTGGGTGCTGCCACAGGTTGCAGCCACAGAGAAGATGCAGCTCATCCACAGCCTGAGGAGCACAGCGCACTGAAAAATCAGCTGAGCGTATTTTTCCAACACTGGCTGCCCTTTATTTAGCTGCCCAAAAGCAAGAAGAGATGGAATCTACAGTATAAATGGATGCTATTATGATTTTGAAAACAAAACATCCCTTTGTAATAAAATTAATTTCCAAGAAAAAACTTTACCCCCCCCCCCCCCCTTGAACAGCAAGATTCGTGCATATTTTAACGCTTCAGAGAATCAGAACGCCTGGAAAAAAGCAGGAATGCTACAGCCAGCCCCAAGCCCCCTTAGAGATTAACATTTCTTTATATTTAATCCTGGCATAAAGCAGAGTGTCCTGAAGAACCCAGGGCTCTGCACAAGCTGGGCTGGGGGTGCGTTACCAGGTACGAATCTGCACAGCAGAAAAACTTCACCTGATGTTCTTTCAACCTCCAGGTCTGGAAATTTCATTAAAAAAGGATTCGCAAAAGATCTTCAGCACTTTTTCGTTTTTGCAAGGTTGGAAATGTTTTCTTGTGGTATTCACATACTTATAATTCTCAGTCCTGCTTAAAATTAGAAAATCCAGTAACGTTTTTTTTTTTCTCCTAGTAAAATTTCCCACTCTCTGAAGATCTACGACTTAGCTAAGCTTACAATAAGATGATTATACAGATTTTCAACAATGCCTAGGAAATTTAAACACACAATGAATTCCATTAAATCTCAGTGGAGGCTTTTTTAGATGAGTCTTTATTTTGTTTGACTTCTCCTCCGAATAAAAGTGGTGATTTTAGGATGCTGAAGCCTTTCGTGTTGGCTTCGGTGAGGAAAACGCTGTGTGAGATGCAGGAAGGATACATCTGGTATTTCTGTGACACCACATAATGATCCTTATTTCTTTATGTGCCAAGTCATTTCTGAACTCTTGGGAAGAGGTTTGCAGGCGTACCCTGTCTTAACGAGGTAGAAATATGCCAATTCCACTGCAGGGGCTGGAATAATAGATTACTTCCCTTAAGAAAACAGATTTATCTTGCTTACTATCAATCTCGTGGCATGTGCAAATGCATATCTATACACACATGTACAAAGGACCCTTAATGGATTAGAAAAGGCTCATATTTACCCACAAGTAAGGAAGGATCTGACAACTCATCAGGGTTTTCGGGATAACCGAGATCTTATGTTACACTTCGAGACACAAGTGTGGATTTGTCATCTTGCTTGAGACTTAGTGGTGACTGTGTGAGCCAAGGAATTTAATTCTGATTGTTTCATTTGAATTAAAAAAAATCTTCGTGTTGAAAAAACATTGGAACTGTGCTATGTCCTAATATATCACTCAAATTGTAACAGGAGACTCCTTCTTGTGTAATAACAACAGAGAGTGTGGAAAAGCCAAGTTCATTGTGGGTACAGCTCATCTGCAGCTGAATATTGGGGATACTGGATTTGAAACCTGCTGCAAAGGAGGGGTGAAAGGTTCCCCATCCCAATCCCAGCTGGCTGGAGCTGCACAGCAGGGAGGGATGTGGCTCAGTGCCCAAATCCTGCCCCAGTATCCTCAGCATCCTCCACACAGCACGCCCAGTCCGCCAGAGACACAGAATTCTGCTGGGCTTGGGGTCATTTCTTCTTTTTAAGTAATTTGCAGGCTGAGAAATGTCCACAAACAAGGGGAGATAATGGGCAGTGTCTTGTCAGTCAGGAGAGAGCTTAGGGCAGAGCATCTGTGGGGAAGCAGCTGAGCACCGAGGCTCTGGAAACACAGAATTTGGTTTATATCACTAACAACCCGTTAAGAGAGAAACTGGAATATTTTTTGCTTTATAAGAGCAAATATTTCTCTGGTCTCATATCACCTTTCCCAGATGAAACATTTCACAACCCATCTGACTTATAAACAGAAACCAAAATATTTTCCCAAGGTGGATCACTGATCCCACTCAGGGCTTCCAAGTTGTAATTTATTTGTCTTACCTCAGTATGAGATAATGTGCACGCTGGTTCCAAGCTACTGTCTAATCACCACTTGGATTTGGGATAAAGAAATCTCACTTGCAAACACCAGGCACTAGCTGGGTGTTTGGGAATTGGTCACAGGGTGACTTTTCCTGCTGGTTTGTGCCCAACACACGGGTGGCAGTGGGTAACCAGCTCCTGCAGCACAAGGTATAGGATTCCAGAATGGTTTGGGTTGGAAGGGACCTTCAAGACCATCCTATTCCATCCAGTCATTGTCAGGGACACCTTCCATGATCCCAGGTTGCTCCAAGCCCCGTCCAACCTGGCCTAGGACACTTCCAGGGATGGGGCAGCCACAGATTCTCTGGGCAGCCTGTGCCAGGGCCTCACCACCCTCACAGGGAAGAGCTTCTTCCTAATGATGAACCTTCTGACACTTCTGTAGCAAATCTCACTGAGTTACCATTCAATTTATTAGGGTTATACCCAATAGTACGAGCAGGGCCTGCTGGAATCACAACTTCCCCTCAGTATTTCAACATATTTCACAACCAGCACGAGATGGATTCAAGTGTTAAACCAGAGTGATGGAAATGTTTGTTTTTGGGGCAGCTGAGCAGCTGCCACCAGGATACAGCACCATTAACATCAGGAACTGGCTTGGAAACTCAGCAGCTTCTTAACTGAGTGACAAAGATCAGGGAATGGAGGAGAGGCTACAAAACACACCTAAAGGACTGAGGCAAAATGAGTTTTCAGGGCTGATACAGAGAATTTTATTGTTTACACCACAGAAGAGCCGGAACATTGAGGTTCAAGTAACTCACCAAGGTGACCACAATGAAATCTTCTACCTGACAACAACCCAGTGCAACCCCACATCTTCCTACAAGGTGTGAAAACATGGATGGGACCTCCAGAGCCACCACATCCTGCCCTGGCCAGGCAGCACCTCGCAACTACTATTCCATCAGCTCCGAGCATTTTGGAAATTGCTCCAAGTCTCTACATCCCCCCAAGAACACTAGAAAAATGTGTTTCTTTAAGGACTACAGAGAAACGTGAAATTTTATGTTTAGAAAGTAATAAAAACTCAACAAAACCTTAAACTTGTTTCCTTGTAAGCTTTCCAAGTCAGGGAAGATAAATTTTTTTGGCCCGATTCTGAATTCATTAAAAGCATGTGCCAAGTTGCACGAGCAAATTTTCTGAGCTCCAGCAACGACTGGACCTACAAAGCACTGAAATCTCTGGTTCTGAGCCAGCTTAAGCATATACTTACTTTTAAGCATGCAAACAGCCCCAGTGACTTCAATGGGAGTATATATATGCTGAAAGTTAAGTGTGTGCTTAAGTGTGCTGCTGGAGCAGGGCCAGAGCACTCGGGAACTCACAGCACCAAGGTCTGATCTCCTCCCAAACCCCATCCAAGGCAGGGATTTCACTCCAGCCAGGAAAGACACAGCTGGGCAGGAGCCAGCAGCCCCTGAAGTTTTCCTCTGCATCCACCGAGGAGGTTTTGCCCTTGTCACTTGTGTTATCCATCAGGCATCTGGTGGCTGGATAAGGCAGAGCGACGTCGCAAGGTGAGATGATGGAGTGAAAAAATGATTGCAGCTGGCACGTCCCAGCCTAAGGCTTTCGGTCATTTAACTCATCTCCCTCTCATCCTCAGCACAGCCTGTACTCAAAGGGCAGGGAATTCACCCTTCCCCAAGCTCCATGCTGGCCACAGCAACTCCAAGTGCAAAGAGGTATCAGGCAGCCATGGCTCCCTGTTCGTGGCTGACAGCAAAGCTCTCAGGAACAAGCAAGAACTCCTGAAAAAAAGAGTCACACAAGGTCTTTGACTGCCTTGAGTGACAACAGCATTTTAGCACTTGACAACAGCACTGACCTCCTGCTGCAGCAAGCACTAAAGGTGACTAGCAGGGTGTGCCTGTAGGGCATCACCCTAATGGGGATGAATTAAAAGGCAAATTTTCTTACTCTTTCTTACTTTTCTTCCCACAAAACCAGAAAAAAGACGAAAGTGGGTGCACCAACCCAAAATAATGCAAAATAAATCACAGTTAAGAGGAAAGTCTGATAATTCATACTGTTAATTCATGAATCACAGTGAGCTCTAAGTTGGAAGGACAAGAACTGGCTTTGTATAGTCAATTTTTTCTTTTCTTCCTTCAATAAACCCTGTTTTGGAGCACTGATGGCAAGGACGTGTTTTGCTCTGATTTATGATGCAATGAAACCTCTAATGTCATTTGGGATGGACCATTCCACCAGGAGTCACCTGGTACAGAGAGAGGGAAGAAGGAGACATTTCAGTGGAAGTCCAAACCACGACACCCCAAATCCCTGCCCCACCCAACAGGCTGATTTCCTTGGATCTAGAAAGAACCATTCCAGTTTCCACAGCACTGTGGCACAATCCCAGGATGGTCCAAGCGGGTGTTTCTCACTTTCCACTTCCTCAGGAGGTCCTGATTCAGCTTTATAGCACCTTCAAAATACACTTTATAGCACCGACTGGCTTAAGGATGCCAGGAAATGTGGGATCATCCACACCTGGAGCTGGAGCTGCCCCAAAACACAGGGGAAGACGAGCCCCAGGTCTCTCCTCATGGACCAAAGCATCAAAAACCAGCACTGTGACTTTCTGGGTTGCAACACCTAAATCCTGCTGCAAAATCAGCTTCAACCCACTTGAATTATTTGATAATTATAAAGATGCTGCTTGCAAAGGCAAGATGGATTCTGAGAGCTGCAGTCAACCATTCTGGTGGACAATAAATATTCCACTTAAATCATGGCTTGTACATATTTGAAAGGATAAACCTGCTACTAATAACCACGAATCAAAAGAGAAGATTCCAATTTTAATGCCAGAAAGCTAACAAAAATCTTCAGTGTGTTATAAACAAATATCCATCATTACAAACTAAGTTCAGCATGTAAAAATCCAAAGATGGAGTTTATTGTCTTTAATGGCTGAGAAATGACAAGGGTGTTTGGTTGAAGAGGAATTTAGCAAGAAGTAGTTCTGTACAAGAACCAAAATCTGTCTTTAAACAAGAAAATCACTGTTGACAGTTTTACAGTAGAATTAAGCTGCGGTGAACTCTCAGAAGTGGGGCTAATCACAAGTTTCTGGGGAATTTAATATGGAAAAGAAAGCTCATTATTAGGGAGACTGATATAATTCAGGTAGAAGCTGATCCCATACCTTTTCCAGACTAAAATTATGAGTGAAACCACTGATGTTTTGCAGAGGGAATTGCTTTCTGCAGCCTGCAGAACCGCCTCCTTTGGGGAGGATCTGTGAGCCCATTGGATCCAGTGCTGCTCCAGCTCCAACCATCCTCCCATCAGCTCAAGGCTTCAACAGGAAAAACTTACTCTAAACCAGAGAGAAGCAAATCCAAGGAGGCGAGGAACCTAATGAAGATATGAGAGGGATGCAGCACTCGTGATGATGTGGCTGTGTAAATTCAAGGGGAAGTATTTCCTCCAGTGGGCAAGCTCAAAGGTGGAAGTTGTCCAAGGGGAATCTCTCAAAAGCCCTGGACAGCAGCAAAAAACATGACAAAAAACTTGCCAAATGTTTTAGTGCTGTGCTGAAAGATCAAGGTGAAAGGAGCCTCTGCGCTGGAAGCCTTGGAACAAAGACAGAATTTCCTGGAACGGAGCGTGAAGCTGTTCAAACCCATCATCTCAGCTGTGAACTGAAGAAATAACAATAATAGTTTTATAGAGGGAGAAGGAAAAGGGAAGAGGGAGAAATGAAGTAAAATCATTTGCCAGATCCAGGTAACACCGATGTCCCAATCTGCAGATTAATTTAAATCAAGGAATGAGAAAAAAACTGCGGGACACGAGATGAAGGAAAGGAAATATTTCTAAGTCCATTAAGTGACCAGACTGGGAAGGTATCGTGGGAGAAGTCACTTTTCCTAAGCACAATCATTACCTTTGATACATTAAAAGCTCAACAGAGGCACGAGGAGTTTCTTACATGGAGAATAGATTCCAAAAGTCTGTGAAGGCACGTTCAAAGCACCGGGGGAACAGCGGGGCAGCTCTGGTGTCTATCAAGCCATGTTTATTGATGTTCTTGTTAGCTGAGGCAAGGTTTGGGAACACGGATCATAACACCATTTTTTATACCCTATAAAATACACTGTGAAGTGATGAGAAATGGGAATTGCTGAGCTGCACCAGGCAGGTCCTTTAGAAAGGAGTGCCCTTTTTCGTGAGAATTTTTACAGTGCAGAGAGCAATTCTCTTCTTGCTGTGAAAAAAAATTGGGAAGCCTCCAACGCATATGTTTCACAAATCTCCAAAAAGTGGAAAACAAGATTCCAAGAGGAGAAGTGTGAGAACAGAAGTACAGGGTGAGCTTCCTGTGTGTCCCACACTGGGGACTGACGGGGCAGGGACCAGCCCAGGACATTTGCAGCCTCCCCAGGCTGTTTGCCTCATAAGTGGTGCTAGGATGGGATTTAGGATTGCACTGGAAGCTGGTTATCCTGCTGCAATCACAGGAGATTTTATTTAATTGTGTTCAAAACAGAAGGCAAAAATTGAGATGTTTAAGCCCACCTGCATTTTCTGCTCAATCGAGCAGAGAACTGCCCTCCCATTCCAGGGAGAGAATTAGCATCTTAGCACCTTGTTTCTCCAGGACATTTGACCTTTGTAGCTCTACACACCAAGACACTGGCTAATTTTCATCTAGTTGGACACTGTTAGGAAACTACTGAGGAAGTGGGAGACATTGGAGGTGTTTTGGTGAAATATTTAAACTGGAGAGTTGCCACTGAGCTGAAGGCACCCTGTCCCCAGAGCCCCTGAGGCCCTGCCAGGGCGCTGTGGGAAGATGGCCTGGAGATGATAATGACCTTCATGGGCATAATTCCATCTTTTCCAAAAGTCAGAGCCAAATCCACGCCCAAAACTGAACACTTCAGTTCATCAGGTGGGACAAGGAAGAGCATCACCTGAGAAGGTTATACCAATATGATCTTTTTTGGGGAGATGCAAATATGGCTGTAAGGATCTCCTTACTGGAAATGTTTCCAACACACCGAATACTGTGGAAACCAGAGCAATGGAGGTAGCAAGATAACTCTCCAGTTTAATTCTGAGTCTTGTTGACACTGCTCTGACCAGCCCAGGGAAGTCACCTGTCCATCTTATGCCTCAGTTTCTCCATCTGGCCAATAGACAAGAGCTACTTCACTTCAGTTTTCCAAAAATAAATATCTGGGAATGCTCTGAGGTCTCAGCAGTAAGTCAGTGCATATTGCTGCTCACAGAAGACCCCCTGTAGTTAACAATATGACTCTGGAACACCTTGAAAATCCAAACCAGATGAGTACTGTGCCCATCTACATCAAAAAGATGCCTTTTTCCAGACTGTGCTGTTGTTAGGTCAGAAAGCTGCAAGGCCCTGGCTTCTGAAGGCTGAGCATCAAAAGTTTTCAGCAGGTTTAGAGACCCCATCCTAATTCTCACAGCAGCAGACAAACAGTTTAAGCTGAACTGGAAATCTCACTGTTCACACAGAATGCACTTCACCTCTGTGCTGAGAAGGCCAATATAACATTTAAGACCCATTTTCAGGGCTTAGCAAGACTTACATGGTACACACACCTAAGGCCAGCCTTCGGCACAGGAGGGGATTTTACTCCCAATAAACTACCAAGAGCCCACAGTGCAAATTTCTGCAGGACCCTTGACAGGATGACAGCTACAGAAACATAATAATCCAACAGACTTGTAACCACCAAGTCCACCTACCCTTCTCCTATAAATAACAGGTCCAAGACAAAGGAAGTGGGAATTAGATGCTTGTGGTGAATTGCAGAGAGCCAAAGACCTTATACGATACCCAGTACTTACATCTACACTTAATTAGGAGTGAAACTGCAGACATGAGACCTCAACATGTGGTATTCACATGTGGGCTCAAAAATACTGTCAGAGCCAGTTTTCTTAAGGTTGAAACATCGAGGATATGATACAGAGGGAAAGTCTGGAGATGCCTGATGGACATTCCCTACTGCCTGGGTAACACACTGTGCCCAGCAGCTCCAGCTCTGCCCTCACATCCCCTGCAAGCCAGACAGCTCCAGAGAGGTCCTGAGGTGTCTGTTGTATGCACTGATTGAGCAGCTCACCCTAAACAAGATGGAATTTGAAATTCAGATGTTAGTGTCAGAACTAATAGGAAACAGGACGCAGCTACAGCACAGCTCCAGTGGTCCAAATTCTGGTCTCAGTTATGACCTGGCGAGTCCAGTAGGAGCTCAGGCAACCTGCATTCTGTTGTGCTTTAATGGTTTTGTCTCGTAGACCTAAAAATAAACTTGTACCTTTTTTTTGACCCTTTGTGAAGCCCCAGCTAGATTTTCTCCAGGAATAGACACAGATTTGCTTGTTACCCTGACATCACCTGACTTCAGAGATGCCTGCAACCGAGTCAGGGGTCTACCAGTGAAATCCCAGTTCCACCAAAACCACCAGGAGTTTTGCCAAGGCATTCAGTGAAGGCAGGGTTTCAAAGAGAAAAATACATTAAAACACAAACAAAAGCTTTTCTACAGATATTTTAAACAGATTTTAAAGCAGGTATTCTGAGAGTGCAGCTCCGTGGATGTCACCATCACGTTGTGTAAGAACAATTCATTATTTCTACAACACTGTAGTGAGTTGGACAAGCTCTCTGCAAACAAAACCAGAGACATCTGCAAATCGGATTTAAAACCTTTTTTTTTTTTTAAACAAAATGATTAAAAGTTGAAGAAACACTTCCATATGGAAGAATCTTACCCCAACAGGTCACCACAAAGACACTTCAAACACAATAAAACAGGAAGTGCTAAAAAAAGCATAGCAGCTCACAAAAACCCCCACAACCTTTTCCACAGAAAAAATATATGTCACCCTGTGTAGAAAAACCATTTGGCAGCATAATGTGTCTTTAATCTGCTCAATTTGCTTATTATAGTAAAGGGTTAGAGGAATTTTCAAGCAGTGGCCAAAAATACTACAATGATATCCTCCCCTTGAAAACTAAACTTACTTAAAGTGAATTAACTTCTTCAGCTTAAATATTTCAAAGCTGAAAGTGCCCCCACTGAAAAAAACAAAGCTCCTGGCCACAAAGGATGGTTTAACTGCTCAAAGCCAGGACCAGCAGCATCTGTCCAAGCTGGGCTGTGCCAGGCTTTGCTCTCAGACAGCCCTGAAGAACCTGAGGCAGGGGAGCAGCAAACACCCAGCTGAGCTTTTCATGTGCCTCTTACTGGACTTTAGAAAGGCAGATGCACTTTGAGGGAGCAGGAAAATAAAACATCCCATTATTGTCCATCCCTAATCCTGATGGTCGCGTGCATAGGGTTGGGAGCAGAGCTCTGCTGGCACCAGAGCCAAACTCAGGATTACCCTGTGTCAGAAACAAATTGATTTTGAGCCCATTGATCTGCCAAATCGCTTATCAGGTTTGAGAGCCTTTAAAAGTCAAGATAATAGTTAGAGGGGATGGAGATAACCCAGGGAAACTGTGTTCCTTTCGTGCCTACCCTGACACAAATGGGGCACAGGGCGATTTTAGTGACCATCGTTCCTGATCTCTGCTCTACTGACCCAAGTGTTTGGCCATGTTAAAGCTGATAATTTATAAAAATGCTATGGCAATTTTCCAGCTTATTTACAGTTAGGAAACTGTGCATGTGACCAACTTGCAACTGCCTGTGGCACAGCTGGGCACAGCACTGACCCAGGGCAAAGCAGCATTCCCTGTCCTGGCACTACAGAGATGACTGGAGGAGGCCAACAAAGATAATAAGAGGAAAAATTAAGGAAATTAAGGCTGCCTGCTCTTGATATTTAATATTCATGAGCTAAATACACAAAGGTGCAAAAAGCTTAATAGTATTTGTGGCTGAAATTAAAACTTTAGAAGAAACTTATAGTGAGCAGTAATGTATGCAATGACATCTGGGGCTGTAATCAGCAAACTCCTTTCAAGAACTGCCAAAGCAAACAGCCAAATAACAAATCCACTTTACAGATCATCAATCTGGTCGGGCACTTGCCAAGGTAAATAGTACAAGGCTGAAGTTTGCTTTGCAAACCAGTGAGCTGGGAGTTTAGCAAGGCCTGCTTCCAGGATAGCCAGGCTGGGGCAGGGTCCTCGAGGGCTGGTGTGGGGAGAAGTTCAACACTCTGATATTCAGCCAGTGATCAGGGGGTGTAGAAAGATCAAATATAACAACATCAGGGATTAAAAAAAATAATAAAAGAGATTCAGGTTATGCTCATAACTCAGTTGACAGTGGTGATTATTAGTGCTGGTACAACTCAAACCCAAAGCCTCAGCTAAAGCAGAGTTGATTGTAATGCTGCTCTGCAGATTGGGCAACACTTCATGGGAACTCCAAACCTAACACTGAAAAAAATTAGTAGGAAATGAACCTTCTTTTATTTTCAAATGAGATAAAATCTGGCTCCAACTACCATATTTTACATTTTAGTGAAGAGGATATAAAACATCAAACAGTGATTTTTTTTTTCATTATGAATGCAAGAAAGATAATTTATGGCGGCTGCAAAACATTTATATAAGAAGTAAAGCCTTTATGTTCTGTATACAATTTATAGGGCTGTAAAAGAAAGAAGTGAAACAACTGCAGCCATAACCTGTGCATTTATGAATAATAATTGTAAGTCCATTTTCCTAAATACAATTTCTGCTTCAGAGTTCATTCCCCAGTGGATTGGGAAGTCCTCGAGTGCAACCTCAAATTTTTTAAGCTTATACTCTTAGCTAAAAAGGGAGGTCAAGACAAAATTGCTCAGCAGTTTATGTCAAGAACTGGACAGAATAATAGCACAATGAATGTAGAGTATTGTTCAAGTGGTGAGAGATGGTATATTCCTGGTGGAAATTGCCTCAGCTCTGTCTTTAAGCACAAATATTTTATTTTTGCTGCAGTCAGAGGGTTGCAACACAGACTGAGGAGCCTCCAGCCAGGACACCCCACGCACAGCTCCTCATCCCTCACCTTGGGGCGAGACAGAGATGGACTCATTCCCTCATTGCAGCCAAAACCCCATTGCTTAAGTGCTGTGTCAAACATAAGCCAAATGTGATGAAATGGGCCCAATATTTACCACAGGAAAGGTGACCATTAGCACAGCTGGAACATGATGGGGACCCAGGGGCTGGGGCTATGCCTGCATGTTTCCATGGGCAATTAAAAGCACAGTTGCCCTTTTTTTTTGGCATTTATTTGCCATTTCTCCCAGGGAACAACACACAGCATGGTGAGAGCTGCAGGTGGTTTGTCCTTCAGTGCTCAGGAATCTCTAAAGGGGTTGCTTCCAACCCCATCCAAGCTCTGCACCCCAAAGCCCCAGCAGCTCCTTCTCCACACCCTAAATCCCCAAGAATTCCCACTCCACACCCTATGGTTTGATCATTGTCACCTGTTTTTTTTGGTCACGGTAAGAGCCTCAAATAGTTACTGCAAGATTTTAGCTAATCAAAGCACGATGAAGCATGGGAACAATTTAGAGCTGAAGTTGGAAATAACTAAGTGGATCCACCACAGGCACAAAAAAATTTCTGATGACGAATCTTTCACGCTAATCAAGAGGTCCTGGATCCGTAATGAGTCGAGTCTCACCAACGTCCGTGCGGCGGGGCCAAGTTCCCAGTGGGTTTTTATGACACCGCCTGCTTTGAAGGGCTCAGGCCTCCTCTGCAAGAGAGGCATTTTCCTCCCTTTATCCCACAGACTGTTCTGACCCCAAAGAGCTCCCTGCCTTCTGTCCAGTGGTCATCTCCCAACCATCCATCTCCATGCTTGCCTTAAGCTCCAGCTCCAGCTAATGCTGACCCTCAGTTTCCCTGGGTTTTACTGACAGGGCTAGTTTCTATTTTGGGAATTTTCCCCTTCTCCTTCTGTTCCACTGAAGAAAGCCAGCATCTGGTATCACAAGACAAACAGATATGGCTGCCCCAAATACGGAGCTTTCAGAGGCTTGGCAGGAGCCCTGCGCCGCACCGCAAGGAGCTGCCGGTGGCCAAAAACACTGATAAAAAGGATGTGTAACTCCTCAACACTACCCATGATGGAAACAACTGCAGCTCTCACTGGAGGTCAGGACGCACACGAAAACAAGCCTACATGTGTAGCAGATTACAACAAACACATGGCCCGAGATGGACTCGACAGATCAAATGCTGGAATCGTACGATGACACATGGAAAAGTGGAGTTTAGCAGGGGGAAGAAAGCAAGGGAGAGCCCACATGTTCAATTAGTGAGATACAAAGCTTTTGTTGTATACCAAAAATAGCAAATAAAAGTCTGTTGTCATTTTGGGATAGCCAGATGTGTTTCATTTCCAGCTTCACATCTGAACGTGTGGACCTGCCTGGAGATGAAAGGGAGGAAAGTGTGGCAATGGCTGAAGGGTATAATTACATCAAAACTCTTCCTTCCAAACAATGGGTGATCACGCTCCCCCGCACCTTACGCGGCCCAGCGCCGGCTGCTCGGCATCCAGGGGATTTTACAGGATTTTACCTGCTTCCCAGAGCAGGGAC
>NW_024581088.1:8889213-8897618 GCF_017639235.1 Corvus kubaryi
TGGCTCCTACGGTGGTGGCATGACATCCCATAGGAGACATAGGCTGCAAGTGGGAATTCTCAGCGGCCAATTCAGACTCCTTGTTGATGGTTGCTCTGAAAGATCCCACCTTTTCAGAGAAAAGGACCAGGATTTGTACCTCCTGAGCAGCCTCTCAAAGGGCAGAAGTGGATGCCAGGTCACGAGCAGAACAAGAGCTACCTGGCCCGTGAGTGTATAAAGCAAACACCAGTCTATAACCAATAAACACAACTCACTTAGGTAGCACTCAAACAGAACCAGATGGGCTCATCTACTGCAGGTTTCCCTTTCCTTTCCTTATTTTCCCCCCTCACTGCCTTTGAATTTCAATTATGTTCAAACAAGGAACGTTTGCCAAGGATGTGACTTCCCGGAGTTCAGGTGTGCTTCCCTGGTTTGACAGACTAATTAAGGCAGGAGTTTATTCATCCATCCTTTGGAGAAGGAGTGGAGAAACTGAATCCCACTGGCAGTGGAGTAGCATGTGCCCGCAGCAGAGCACCTGGTCAGACTTTTCCTGGTGGTCACCAGCACCATCTCCAAGCCCACACCTCCCACGCAGCGTTTCCCCTCCTGGCACGGCTTGGGGCAGTGCTATTATCTCTCATTCACAAATGGAAAAACTGAAATATGCAGGGATTCAGTTACATGCCCAGGATCACCCAAGAAGCCTGTGGCTGAGCTGGGATTAGACCTTGGAGCTCCCCAGTCCTTGCCCAGCTCTTAACCACAACACCATCCTTCCTGAGTGCTTTTATGTAGTTATATTTATCTTTATGTAGGGTCATCTTGGCTCCCATCATGAAAAGCACATATGGTTTCCAGTCCTCAAATTGCCTGGGTAAGGGTTAAATATTCAAATATAATGTTATTCCTGGCATTTATGGAAAAGTTTCTCAGTGCTGATTCCAAAATCCCATGGCTTTTTTGGAGCTGCTGCTCTGTATCACTGATAGTTATAAACAGGCCTGTCACTTCCATGCCTGTGAATTGATAAAAACAAAGTACTTTATCCAAAGGATTCAAATTAGGGTAAATGACGAGAACGTGGCCACACATTTGCATTTGCTAATGTTCTAACACGAATTTTATGATCACATAACTGGGATCCACAGAACTGCAGGAAGAAGGAAAGCGAGTGAACGCTGCTGCAATAACCTATGCCCACCCAGCTTAATCCAGCTCCAATTCCTCGTGTTAGAGCACTTTATCATAAATTCCCAACTCATAAACCCCCTCTGGATTGCAGTGAACAGTTGTAGTACACAAAAGGTTAATCAAAAAAGAAATCACACAAACACCAAATGCAAACAAACCCCTCTTACCACCCTGATCTCATTGGTGCTGCTGCAAAAAATGATTACTAAAAGAAATCCAAATGGCAAAGCCACTGGTCCCAATCTGTACTTAGGGGATATTCAGGGCATTGCCTCCACCTGGGCCTGTGGTTAAGCACTTTATTCCTGATTCAGCTAAACCAGAACTGCTACACTTCACCTCACAGCCCCTTTGGTTTTACCCAGACCATTCCAGTACCCACCCTGGTGTGGCCACTGGAATGGTCTGGATAAAACAAAAAAACCTTAATTCTCCTTGTGTTCCTACTTGCTGCAGTGCTGGGTGTAAAGACCAGAAAGAAGAAGACAAAAGAAGATTTACTGTCTCAGTCTATCTTCTGGGTTAGTAATGACTGATGGACTCTGTGCTTATATCTGATTTTTGTTTCCACTCTGTGCAATGTATAAAGGAGTAAGAGGAGTGAGCAATAGATCTTGCTCCCAGGGAGCAGCAGACAAGCAAATCCATGATGGGCATTACTGCCAACACTGTGCTGGGGGACTCCAAGGATAGGAGCTCCCCACCAAAGGCCAAATTGCCACCCCAGGGAGGTGGCATTCCATGTCCTCATGTTTTTCAGCTCTTCTAGAAAGGCTGTGGAATGCTATCGGCAGCAGGATTTGGGGAGCACTGATAACCACACCACAGCTGAAGGAAGTTCCCTGTTCCCACCTCATCTGCACCACGTGCAGGTCCAAGATACCACCACGTTGTGTTGCTGCTGCAACTGTTCAGTTCAGTATTTTCACACAGATCAGCCACAAGACCCATCCAGTCAAAACAAGGGGAAAACACATTCCACATACTGAAGGCAGTTGGATAAAAACCCTTCCTGCACTCATTAAATACTGTGTCAGACACTCACCAGGCACCACGCTTTTCAAAGAGCTGCCTGTTTACTCCATCGTTGCTAATATTCAAGATACATTTAAAGTAAATAGGTTAGGAAAGCATTTGATCTCATTGCTGCCTAGTGCAGAGTCCGGGCAGGCTGGATTTCCTGGTAGAGTGAAGTATTCCGAGATTCCTTGAAATCTCCACTCGTTCTCCTCTATTCCAGCACTAACACCAGTGCTACTCTGGGGAAAGGAAACTGCTGTGGAGAAAAAAAAATCTGCGTGATTCACTTCATAACTCATAGCTGTGGCCCCAACTCAGCAGAGCTCCAGGAACTGACTGTAACTGTGCTCCAGCTGACTCCAGGAGCCAAAGGGTTCAGCCAATATCCAGGTTGCCCAAGGAGGTGGAAGGTGCCCCATCCCTGGAAATGTCAGCCTGGGTGAGGCTCTGAGCAGCCTGGTCACTGCAGGAGCCTTTAAAGGTCCCTTCCACCCAAACCATTCTGTGATTCTGGTGGGGTGTGAGCTGCAGGCAGTGCCCACTCAGCTGCTCACCTGCCTGGCTCTTCAAATAAAGCCCCCAAGGTCACTTGGGTTTAGTGGCAGCTGCAGGAACACCCGTTCTGGCACCAGAGTCCATCTGAAAAATGGCCTCTGCTGCATCCTTCCCAGCCCTTCCCCTTGTCCCTCATGGCCTTCCCTCTGCTGCATCACACCACGTGCTCCATCTCCTACTTGATCACTGAAACAATGCAGGAAACACAAAAAAACACCCAACCCAAACCCACAAACACCAAGAAGTTGCAGCAGCAAAGCTGAGGGGAAATGAAGCGTGGGGTTGGAAGGAGAAGGCAGGGTCAGGGAAGGGCTGGGAGCCTCTTAAACTGGCTTTGCTGCAGGATAAGATGCTCATGTAACTACACCCTTATTAGTGTTATTTTTTTAAAGCTGGATCATTTCACAGATCTGCTTTAAAAACATGTCATAAATGAGATCTGCTGCAATGGAGCAGTAATATGTGCCTACAGCTGGAGCCTCAGCAGAGCTGGGCTAATTTAGCCCAGCTGAAGACCTGAGCCTGCACTACCCCAAACTTTGCTTCACCACTCTGAAGGGGGGAAAAGTCCTAATTGCCTGTGCACTGCTCTTCCCTCAAACGTAACCCCTGTCTGGAAGATTAATTTTCTTGGTACTAAAGATTAAAATAAAATTAAACAACCCCTCCAAGCCATCGATTTAATTTAAGGTTGCATTTCGAAACAGTTGGACAATTTCCAGACCTTCAGAGTTTTGACCAAAAATAGAAAGCATATTCTGCAACTGATTTTAAAGATCTGTTCTGTTTATTTACTTATTCTAATATTACCACAACTGCTCTTTAAAAAAAAAAAGAATCCCAAGAGTTTCCTTGCCATTCAGCCCCTCACAGGGAGGCACCTGTACTCCTCATCCTCGTGCAGGTGGTGATGCCCTGGCAGGAAAATGCCCCTAACTACATAAAGGGATTACCTGGCACTCTTTAATGGGGTGGACGAGAGCCCTTTGGCTTTTTAAATACCTAAATGCTTGAGAAGTGCCTGAGAAGAAAGCCTGGCATCCCTGCAATCCCAGCTTCCCGCTGGACAGCAGGCAGAGAGGCAGAAGGAGGGGAGCTGAAGCCGTGGTGCAGCATGGACACGGCTCAGCTCACACAGCCCATGGCATTGATGCTCTGGGACCAGACAGGTCCCTTCCTACACACAGACCCCTGCAGAGGGGGAAGAGAAGAAAAACAACACTCCCAGACAGACTGTCCTGTCAAAGCCTCTGTATTTTCCCTCTGGAAGAGGCACAACTGCAGCTCCCGCCTCTGCCACAGCATCCGAAGCGCAGCCTCGGGCAGGTCACTCCATCTCCGAAGCTGTTCCGCAGCTGTCTCAGCTGCACAGACAGTTAATACCTCCTTGCACTGCAGAGCATAACTCACTAATGCCTATAAAACAGTTGGTGCTTTCCACATGCAAGTGTGAGGAGGAGGGGGGGTGGTGCTGCTCTTTCAAGGAAATGTTCTGCGGCAATTACACTGCGAGAGACACCCCGGCCCTGCCAAGTGACAATATTAGGAAAGTATGTAGACAAAAGCCAAAAGACAAAACCTTTTTAATTATAATTTTGGCACTTGAGCAAGGATTCATATTTACAAGCCTCTATGCAAGTGACTCGTGCTGCTGCTGAGGGATGCAGCTTGAATGGGGCTTGCACGGGGCTGGGACCTTCACCAGTTATCCTGCTGGGATGGGAGATGAACTTCCCGCTGCACAGAAGGAGGAAGAGGGGATGGGGAGGGCAGAAGAAGTCCTGTCACTCCTGCTGGATGGTTTGTAAGTGGGTGATGGGAGTCAGGATCCAGGGATGCTCGGCAGGACCCTCCCTTCCCCATCAGCGTGAAAACTGCTCCTTAAATATTTATGATCCTTGTTTTTCCTGACCTTCTTGTTCATACCCTGGTAGCTGCTGGTCTAACACTTCACATGTTTTTAAAGCCATTCCAGTATTTATAGGTGTTCTGGTACTTCTGAGGGACTGAGCTTCCACTGGGAGACTCCCATCAGCTGCCATGGGAAGGAGCACTGTTCCCTTAGGAAAAGCAGGAATGTGACCAGAGAGAAGAGCCTGGATCCCAGCTGGTGTCTCTGCCACCCTCCTGGGCAGCACCACGACCTCCCCTGCCTTCACCCACCACAGCAGTAACTTCTGCTGCTCTGCCACATCTGCCTTTATGACACGTTCTGCATAAATAATTTATTGTGGAGACAGAGTAAAGTTACAAGGCATTAAATCTTGCACTTCCAGCTTCACACAAGTTTTCAGAACTGCTGGGCCTGGGGCTTGTTTTGAGTAGCCCAGAGGGGGAAAAATCCACAGCGTTCCCATGATATATGTTAAAGTAAGCTGCTTTTTATTTCAATTTGGGGAAAGTTAAGTAAAGCAAACCCTCAGATCTAAGCTACAGGATTGAAGGAACAGGTCACAAGGAAGCGAGGAAATTCAACCGTATCCACATGAATGACTTAATTTTGGTTTCTAAACCCATATCTGATTAACCAAAGACCTCCATTTTCATCTAGTGACTACATTAAATATAAACAGACATCCATCACAGAGAAAAAACAGTAATTACTATCTGTTGAAGCCATCACTTCCGTGCCATTTGGCAAAGACCTTTTCATGACATCCCCATAATTTGGCATTTTAGGGCAGTGAGAGACACTGCTCGACTCTGCTGCTGCGGCAACTCACTCTACTCACAGGCAGAGCCAAAAGGCATCTATTTCTTTAAACCCCTGAGCATCAGTAGAGTGTAGTAAAAGCATAAAACTCTGGCCAGATGCTTTGAAAGCCACCAAGCCACTTCTTTTTTTTCCCTTTCTCTCTGGAGCAACTGCATCCAGTGAGTTCTCTGCATGCTCAAGAGTCAGGCAGAGATTTTCAGGCTGACTGATGCAAAATATAAAGACTTGTCACCAAAGTCATCCTCTGGGAAGTCTTTCAACACTTGGCTTTTGTGCTTAATATGATCCTTTTCAGACCTACCATTATCTGTGAAAAATCAGCATATGGAGCAATGCTTCTCAGAGATGTTTAAAAAAGCAAAATCCAAATGGGGAACCTCTAACAGATCAAAATGTCACTAATACAAATATATTCTAAGGAACAATTATACTGGGGTCATGTGATATTCTTCAGTTTTACATTTCAAAAGGTTTTTCACAGTTGTCATTAGATGGCACTTTCATTTGTTGGCTGAGCAGAGACCACCAAAACCCAAAGAAATTACACAGAAACAGGATTTCAGGCTGTATCTCCCTCTAAAACTGGTCCCTGCACACTGGGATGGACCCCTGCACTTGTCCCTCACCCAGACAAAGCCATCCTGTGCACAGGGCTACCAATACAGTGCTCTCCTGACCTCCAAATCCACTTATTTTAATAAAACATGCTACGCCAGCCATCTGACATTTATTATGCCTAAGCAACATAAAATAGAAAAGAAACATCTATGACCAGAAACAATCCTTCGACTCCCTTTTATTGGCAAGGTTCTGAAATTCTTTTTTCCTCTTTTCTCTCTGCTAATAACAGCCTCCCCACTCCACCTTGGTGCTGCAATATTGCAGGAAATTCCCAAAAAAAACCCCTAATGTGGATGGCAGCTGTGCAGTCTAAAGCTGAACAAGGCTTTTATTTCAGGGGTTTGAGCTGGACTGTTCCTGTGTCCCATTCCAAAGGTGCAGACACTTTGCCTGCTCCTCACAGAGCTTTCCTCATGGAAAGGGTGCTCCAGGCTGTGGAAGGTGGTGGAGTTCCCATCCCTGGAGGTGTCCAAGGAATGACTGGACGTGGCACTCAGTGCTGTGGCAAGGTGATGACCAGTCCCAGGTTGGATTCGAAAATCTTGGAGGGCTTTTCCAATCTCAGTGATTCTGGGATTCAGAGCTCCATGAGTGCACAGAGAGCCACTCTGGAAAACCCTGGAGTACCAAGGAGATGGTGCAGGATGTTAAACCTCACTTTTCAAAGCCATCCTGCTTCAAATTTGGGAGCCAGACAGGTGAGCAGAGGAGCTGTGACTTTAAGATCCCAGCCCTTTTCCCTGTGCCCATATATCACCACTCCATGCTGCGGTGACTTTCCTGCCTGCTGCTCAAATTTGTCCAATTAGACACGGCCCCACAGGGTGGAATTCAGTGTGAAATGTGTCTACTGATGTCTGCAAATTAACCAACACAGACATGCTGCTTTAAGGCCTGGAAGTGACAGGCAGAAAAATGCCTGCCCAGGACAAAAGCAGGAGGACTGGCTGTGCAAAAGCCCGGATCAGCCTGTTAAGGGATTCCCAGACTCAGCAAGGTAAAGTGTGTGAGCTGCTGTGGCACTTTGCACCTCAAGCTGTGCTGTCTCACACCACTGACCCCTCCATGGCGACATAAGTCTCAAGAAGAAGCCAGGATTATCTGTCTAAGAGTCTTACATGTGTCATGTAAGGTCAGGTGCCAACTGCAATGTAAATTAGTAGTTAAGAGTATTGGTAGCTAGACAGATGCTGGGAGCCTCAATTAGAAAGAAAAGTCAGATTATAAGTAATTAAGAGATACAAAAAATGCTTCAGGAGCTAAATACCTCAACTGCCTCCAGCGTGTTTTTTTTTTTTTTTAATAAAGCACACATTCCTGAGCTCTCCCAGATTCTGCTTGGAACATCTCTGTAGACTCCAAAGCTGGTCTCCATGCAGACAAAAATCCCTGGCGTGCTGGTGTCAGAAGGAGCAGGAGGGGAATTCTGGAGGCAGGTGTCTTTATTGGGCAGAGCTCACCACCAGCCACGGCTTTTGCTGCACAGCTGCTGGAAAAGGGGGAGCTGTTCATCCTCTGCCATCAATGGGCCAAACAGCTTTCCAAACACACGTGTAATTCAATAATTTCTTGTTTGAATATCGTTAAAGAGGAAGAGTGACAGCTCTATCTCCCTGGAGAAGAGCTCCTGCTCCTGCTCCCCCTCCCAGATCCAGCTAAATATGGGCACATGCACTTACAAGTTGCTGATGGCCTGGTGATCCGAATCCCTTTTATAAACACCTACAATATCTGCACCACGGGAAGAAACTAAAATCACGAGTCTCCTTTCAGAGACGTGGAAAGTCTGAATGCCACTTGCAGGGGCCCAGGCAAGTTTGTGGATGAGCTGGAAAAGGTCCTGTAGCGTCCCACCTCCCTGCTTTAGGTACACAATATTTGATTTAAGACCTGTGCTTAAATGCTTTCCTCAGCCTGGAAGAAGCTAAGCAGACACTTAAGGACACTCTGGATGTGGGGGCAGAGCGATGACCCCATGGCACGGAGCCTGTGGGGACCACTGGCCCCATGGGGTGTGTCTTACATCCAGAAAGCGTTAAAACACATGGAAAACCACACACTTGGGCTCCTTATCGGGGCGCTCCAGCTTTGAAGAAGCCACTCATGATTTTAAAGTGGTTTTTTTTTTTTATTTTTTTCCAGGCCAAAAGACTGTAAGGGGCTCCTGAGAGCTCTGTGACACTACAGCAGCACCTGCAAAGGACTAAGGAACACTTATGTCAACAGGGAGTTCAATGCTAAGGCAAGCACTTCAAAACCCTGAGAAAATTCTTCCAGAATAGTTTTGTGTTTCAGTTTGCTGTGTTTTCAAAAT